>NW_026018664.1:0-16959 GCF_020466585.1 Dendroctonus ponderosae | reverse complement strand
TTTATGATGCACCCTGTATATTGGAAAGTAATTTTAGAATGTGGACCTTTTAAACGTGAAAAACTTTCGTTGGGCGAATTTTCTTGTAAACTTCATATTTACTGAGATATCGCACTTTGACGCACTAATGAGCAACCCTGTATATAATATAATCTTAAATATATATATTTGCGCAAATAACTCGAAAACAAACAGAGATATGAAAAAATTCCAAGAGATCAAAAAAATTCTTCACTTGAACAGTAAATTCGGAAATTTGTTCGGTTGAAGTCAGTGGCGCACCGCAAAAAAGTTCGGGGGAGTAGAAGGGGGTGTGCCTCTAGAAAAAAGAACACGCCTGCCTATTTTCACAACCAGTCGCCTTACCTAAGGGTAAAGGGCCTAAACATTAGACTGCGTTATAAATTGAGCAATCTGTAGGAGTTAACTATAGGAGTTAAAAGGAAAATACCAAAATTTTTTCAAACTTTAACACGCTGTATCTCGCGAACCATGGGCCTGAGAAAAAAAACTGAAATGGAAACTCGACTTGTTTTGAGGTCCTCTACACTCCCCTGCTCTATGTCCATAAGGTTGTGGATCACCCTGAATATTGAACCAACAATTATAACTGCAAATTATCACTTAAATAACATTCTGCATGTTAGAAGCTTCAACAACAACCGCGACCTGAGTCTTCCCAAAATATATAAAAACTTGCAGAAAACTGATAATTTTTTGATAATAAAAAAGTATTTTCATCAAGAAAGTAAAATTGTTTGTTGTCGAACCTGGATCTCTTGTTGAGCATTTTTCAGGCTGATCGAAATAGGAAGACACATTTGGTAACTTGAACTAAACTAGGGAATCAAATTGTTTTCATTTTTCTCTTGGGTTTTTTACATATGTTGATAACAGATTGCTATAACATTTTAGTGCGTAAATGCATGTTTTACCAAACGTTTTGAAGCTACTTCCACAATCTTTGCCTTGTCATGGTCATAATGTTCTAATAGAGTTCGAAAACTTTTTAATGCGTTTACTCATCATTAACTTCCTACTCCATGAGGGCTGACTTTATCTCTTCTATGCAACCTTGATAACTAAATTAGCCTCAATCCCCTTATGCTGGTTTATTCAAATTGCCATCAACCGCAATGCTCGATATCTCTGCTCGTTCCGTTTACCTCCAACTTGACTTTCCTGCTCTCTCAATGACTCGATTCTGCATTTATTATTTCTCATGATTCCGGAGATACATGTCTTTTAGCCGCCGCGGCGCTGAGCGTTTGTTTCTCCTGCTCGAAAGCTCGTAAAAAGCGAGGCTGGCTGAACGTGCAGGAACGCGAATGGCGTTTCCGTGTATTTTTTGGCATTTAGAGTCCTCGGATGGAGCGTTTGTTCGCAGTATTGTTGAGATAATTGTCTCGTGAATAGTTGAGGTCTGGGCGACTAGGAAAAGCGCGATTCTTCTAAAGGTGTGGGTTTTTATTTGTGTTAGAGAACTCGTTGGCCACGTTGCTCTAAAGAATTTTCTATCAAGCAATTTGTCATACATTTATATACAGGGTGGCCATTTTCTGAATCTTTGTACGGGTAACTTCTACATTTTTAAAGAGAGAGAACCCGTTAAATGGGCAAGATTGGGCAGAATTCGATTGCCTATTCATTACCGTTTTCAAAATTTGGGTACTCGACTTGGTTCCTGAATTATCCTGAAAAGACAAGAAATCAACACTTTTTTAATTATCACTTATTACGTAAACTGCTAAACTTAGAAAAAAAGTTAAAACTGGCCTTAGTACAACTTTTTGCGTTGAAAGCAATAAACTAGCACTCGTTATCATAGTCAACTTGATTTACGAGATAAAAAATAAACTTATGTTTTTTTAAATGGTAATCATAGTTGGCTGTGGGCCTATTAAAATCCTTATTTTTTTTCTGAATTTAACGATATAATTGTTGGTATGTTTTTCTCCTTTTGTACCCGTAAAACTTCAAAAGAAGATGACAAATGTGTAGTAGGCTATGGAAAAAAGAACTATATTATCACCCAAAGCACTAAACAAAAATTAAATAATTAATCGTTTGAATTACGTTACGTTTACGTCCAGGCATTTTTTGGCATCTTCACATTCAACTCGTAATTTGTGTGAAGGTGCACCATCATGTCGAAAATATGCCAATTTTCGATACGATACTAACGAAAAACTATTCAACATTTTCATTTGGTAAAAAGCGTAAATATCTTTCCATTTTTAAATTGTGATTATAAACGAATGGACCAATAATTTTATCACTAAAAATGCCTCACCAGACATCCACAAAAAAGAAATCACGTTGATCTCGCCAATTTTCAATTAGATTAGATGATTTTCATTAGCCCAGTAAACATGATTGTGTCTGTTAATTATTTCATTTTTGTTTTGTGCTTCGTGTGATAATATAATTATTCTTTCCATAGTCTACACTACTTTCCATACTACACATTTTAAATCTTCTTTTGAAGTTTTACGGCAACAAAAGGAGAAAACATACAAACAGTTCTATAGTTAAATTCAGAAAAAAATAATGATTTTAAAAGGCCCACAGCCAACTATGATTACCATTTAAAAAAACATAAGGTTATTTTTTATTTCGTAAATCAAGTTGACTATGACAACGAGTGCTAGGTTATTGGATACAACGCAAGAAGTTCTACCAAGAGCAATTTTAACTTGTTTTCAAGGTAAAAGAAAAGTTTTTTCAAAGTTAAGCAGTTTACGAAATATATGATAATTAAAAAAGTGTTGATTTCTTGTCTTTTCAGGACATTTTAGGAACCAAGTCGGGTATCTAAATTTCTGCCAAATTTTGCCCATTTAACGGATTGATTTAAATGGTCTTGTAAAAAATGTAGAAGTTACCCATACAAATATTCCGAAAATGGCCACCCTGTATAGGTACTAAGGAGGGGTTCCAATTATTATTGAAGTTCTTAACTAAAAATTCTTTATCGGGTTTTCGATTTTATTGGTGTTGAAAAATGTGTTCTTCCACAAGAAGTGTACATTTCTGTGTACAAGAGGAAAACTGTTTAGTGTCAAAAGATCCAACTCCAATTTTTCAATAAGTTGATTAAAAGTGCACCTACTCCTTACTTTATTATGCTAATTTTCTTTGATTTCCTGTGAAATATCTAACATGACTTCGTTCGCCCTATTTTATCTGTACGACACGATCTGGAATAGTTGGTTTTGATAGTATAAATAAGATGGATCGAACGCAGCAGAATGCAATACGACAGACAGTCAAGAGAAGCGTAGAAAGCGTGCAATTTGCAGAATATGTGAAATGTGGTAAACGGATGAGTTTTTAACTGTAAAGGATAGTTGTGATTTTAAAACGTGTAGTTTCAATAAAACTCTGAACCCGTGGCAATAAGTTCCCATTTGCGTCTGTCTCCTTTAATCGAGGGTTTTACGGTGTCCGTTGTATATTTCTTTGCACGATTTTCCGAATTGCCATCGTTTCCATTCGCAGGCGTGTTTTTTAGTATGGTTGAAAATCATGATAATTAGTGTTATTAAACGATTTCCAACTAACAACAGCCATTTGGAAGTCCACGAAAGAGCTACTGCCAGTGTTAAAGTTATTTGTAGGAAAACTTCCACCGACTAACAATTCCTAAAACTTTCTGAAACCCGACAATGTCGCTCAGGGAAAAGATCGTTTCGTTTCACATTATTTCGTGGAAATGGCCCGATAAGATAGTTTAACGTTGCTCGAATGTTGGCCCGCCTCAAAAAGAACGTGTCAATTTGTAAACCTAACTAACTGGAAGAGTTTCGCAATTAAGTAGTTTCAGGAGTTCTCGTGAAGGGTAATTTTGTTTTGGATTAGCCAGAAAAAGATACTCCCAGGGGGGGAATGAATACGTCGTGGCCTGGAAGAAAGGAATTGAGACTCGGGCGCAAGTTTATTTGCCCAGGAAAAACCGAATTGAATCATGGAAAACGGGGCATCTTTTCTCGAGATCGGATCTAAGTCGTTTTCAATCGCAAAGCGAGTTGTTATTTTTTCGATCTATGTAAATAAGAAATCGGTTTTGCGAAAGAACACGACGCGAAAGTAACCCAACGTTATTTTACGGCGCGTTTTTATGCCGACTTTAAAAACACAAAACACCTTCAAATCGGCTAAACAAAAGTTAAAATTCAACTCGACATACGAATTGCCGCAGGGCAAAAAAGGGATATTTGTTACACGGTTTGAATAAATCGCGCTCGAATAAAAACCTGCAAATCTTTTGTTGGCGCATCGGGGATTTTCTTTTCGTTTTTCGCGGCGATGTTAGGTAAATGTTATGGCTCGTTCTACGCTAAGCAGTAAATGGCTATTCGTATATCAGAGCTTTCTATCGACAGGAATTAATTTCTGCTTTGCTAAGGTTTTGCTTAAACAAGAAAAGAGAAAACTGCACAATTGGAAAGCACTTTAAATTTATCATTTCATCGATTGTATCCTTAACAGGAGAGAAAAAGTTGAACAATAAGCGTAGAAATCAGAGAGAAGTTGAAATAAGTGCTGCAGAATGGTCATTATGGATGGGGAGACCAAGAGCTAAATTAAATTAARGCCCGRTTCCACACACTGTCACTAAATGCATGATTTACTAATCACAATAATTATTMAATCAACCKTTAAAATATTTAGTAAATTGCCCTTGTCCTCCAGCAGWAAAATTTYAGTTCTGATTAACCAATCGTTAGTAGCTTCGGGAAGTATTGTGATTTTTCCAAAKCTGGTWGGATSGTKATATGGTTGTTTGATTAAATTAATRTATCAAAAGTCCACATTTTACCGAAAGGAAGTTAAAGATTAAACAAATTGTGTTTTGGTTATTGAATGCGTTGACTTTTTGTGCTTCATACTAGAAAAGTAATARAAAAGTTCGGTGGCAGATGAGTAGTTTTAAGTAATTAATATAATTTTCTCGCTTTACTAGCGAACCTCACTGACGAGGATCATTATAAAACCCAAGCCACCACGGGAAAATACTTGATGAAATTATACAAAGTTTCGTCGTACGTGAACAAAACTGGTTTAAATTGTATAAGATTTTGCAAACAGATGCTGAGAGAGATTCAAAAAACTGTTCTAAATCAAGACTAGATCAGCAACTGACAAACTGTCTTTTTGGTCAAATTTCAAGAACTAGTAGAGCTACGGGGCTTCATTTTCTGTAATGCGATAAAACCCCCAGTTGGCGACATAAACCAGCAGAAAAATTGCAAAAGTTTCAAGGGGACTTTCAGATCCAAATTCAGCAAAAGCAAATTTGGTAATAGAAAGCTTCCAAGGGTCTAATGGCAGCAACGAACTCGAAAAAAATGAGGAAGGCTTTTTACATGAAGTTACAGAAAGAGAAAATGTTGAGCAAGCACTTGAAGACGTTGAAAAACGGAGAAAGTTGTCACGAAAAACGCCTTCCTAAGCCATGAAGCTGAGGTTAGTGATAATTAGGAAAAATGAATGGCACAAGATGACTTGAATATACCGAGAAAGAGCTAGGAGGGACCATAATCATTTAAACTTTTTTTAAGCAAAAAGGGTACAGAGTTCAATGTAGTTCAAGTCAAAGATCAAAGTAATTTCTATAAACGAGTGAAATAACTGCCAAAGGGATATTGGATGATTAAGTTGAGGTTAGTGTTAAAGAAAAAATGAATAGGCAAAGATGGTTTGAAGATAATACTGACGAAAAACTAGGAGATCCATAATTATGTAAACGTTTTTCAAAGAAGAAGGGTACAGAGTTCAATGTAATTCTAACCAGAGATGATGCTCATACATACAGAAAGACACTTGCTTCGGCGGCTGGCTGAGGAAGTCCTGAACTACAAGGCTCTAAAAGCCCTATCACTAAGTGGAGTTCTAGTTAGGAACTAGTAGAACTTTTTATACAAAAAATCGAAATTTGAAGACTAGATGAAAAGATTTTCAAGTTGACATTTTATTCTATTTGCATCTCAATATTAACATTTTCACCACTTAACTAAAGTTGAGTTTTACGGTAGCCCATAACACAGCCCGTCAACTTAACCACCGAAATATGTTGCCAGTTTAGGCGCCCATCAAATCAAAGCTCGCAGATGAAGAGGCCATCCATATAACCATTTCGACGCCGATCGGAAACGTGGAGAAGGATGGCGCAATTTCTCGGAAAATATCGCCCATGTTTCTCCAATCTCTTATTTTGCCCGGCTTTTTTCGGCAATGTATTTGTTTTCAGCACTTTTTCGGTGATAAAAGACTAACATTGAACTTGATGTGTTTTGCGAATTGGATGGAATCTGCGATTTTAATAATGAGCTTTTTATCGGGTTTGGATTGTTGCCATTTATTCAAGGGCTTGGTTGTATTAATGAACTGAACGTTGATAACTATGCGGAAGTTGCCTCAAATTCAGCTTGGTATCGCAGCAATTACTCAAAAGTTGGACTTAACTTTCATTAGAAGACTCTGCTATTCAAAAATTGCCATTAACTGGTTGTTTTAGTACGAACTGGTTGTTTTAGTATTTATTTTCAATCGGATGGAGCCGATCTTCGGGCAAATGTTCAACGAAAACACTTTCCAGATGTCCATCTGAGGTTGGTTATGATGGGCGATTATTTAATCTCAGTGGAAGGTAATTTTCAACAGCCGAAAGCCCGATCGTTCACAAAAGGCGTAGGCATTGTGCCCGACTCGTTTGGCAAAGTTCGGTCCATTCAAAAAAGGGCTTTGTTTTATTTTCCAGAAAATTCAGTGTCGCTGGCACGCGACATCACACGTTTAGGGTTTGTGAGTTGTTTAGAGCGAAATATTAACTTTCATTTAAATTTCCTCTCAACGATTTATTAAAACACAGAGAAGCTTTTAGGGGTTGCATTTGGGTGAATATCTTTTCTGGCCAAATTTTCATTAAGGAAAACTGATGCTTTCATGGAAAAATCTACTTTCCATTCGCTATCGCAGCATTGATTTTTCTAGTCTTTCTGATGTTAGATCTGAGAGTTTTGGCAAGCATTGGAATAATCCAGCTCCAAATGTATTGAACAACAGATTGCTGTTTTTGTTATGGCCTTAGATTGAGAACAAGAGCAAGTCCCCCAAAAGTATGTAATTAGCTTGGAAAAATAATTATTCAGAGATGAAACTTTGCCAAAAGAATTTCGAAAAATATTCAAAATCAACATAATGAATCAATGTAGAAACCTCAAATAAGTACATTCAAAGTGACGCGGGTGACGAATTTTATAAACCGCAAAAACTTTTTCAACTGGGAACTTAAGATGGTTTAATTCGAAAAGGACTTAAAGCCGTTAAATGTTAATAAGCCGCTGCGAAAACAACACGCGAAATAAACAGTTCACCACTAACGTACTTTCGCTTTGTAGTTGCACCCGGATAACAAACAAAACCAGATTCTTGTGGCGAGTCCAAAAATCCAATAAATTCAGCCAAAACTCCCCAGACTTTGTCCTGATGTGGCCGCTGCAGCCCATTTTTGTCCGAATGTAAGTTCCAGCAGGAAGCTGCGGAACAATTGTAGCAGTAGGAAAACAAAACCGCACCAGAGAGCTCGCTCGTCCTGCAGCGGCATTAATTACTCGAAATCTCGGAAATTAATGTCGCGGCTCCCTTTATCTTCTTCCTGTGCCTGTTGATTCTCAGCTCCTGGATGTGTTGGCAAAACGTTATGAAGCCAGTCTAATTATTTTATACGATCCACGCCTTGCCACCTATGCGAACGATAAATAACGACAACAATCATTTCAATTTTCTGCCAGCCAGAGCAAGATTTGCGAAGATTGGGGCGGCATTACGGCCATTTTTCACTCAGTACTTTTTGTTCTGCGTCGTCGGTTTTTGGGGCATTTGCCTCTAAACTTTTACTTTAAATAGCCGGTTTCCAGATATACGAGTGCGCCTTAAACTTTAAGTATTCTTTGAAACGGCTTGAGGTTGGAGCAACAACGATCAATCCAATTTAAGTCGGTTTTTTTGGAAAAACTCTTAAACAATACAACGACTTGGAGTGCTGAGTCGGAAGCTCAACAGAATCCTGCAAATTAGCAGGAATATTAATAAACCTCGAGTCTACGATAAGTTGGCTTATTAAAACTTTTGCAACTTTTGGCGCTAATGACGCAGCTTCTAGTTAAATAATTCCAAAGCTTTATTTGGTAAACATCAGATCAGACAGTAGTAGTAGTTATGTTATATGATAACTAATTAACTAACTGGCTTAGCTACGCTTGCTCCATCTTGTTCGCAATATTCCAAAATAATCTATAGAATTTTGCTCTCACTGTGATCTGATTCAGGATTTTGAATATTTGGCCAGCTTTTCTACGGAAATCAGTCTCATCTTTGACTTGAACTACATGGGAACTACTAACACCCAAATTATGATCGCTGGTAATTCTTATTCGGTGGTATCTTCCTCTACATCACCAACCTCAGCTTCATCGTCCAAGAAATAAAGTGTTTTTCACTTCTTTCTTCACCCCTGCAATGATTTCTAGTGCGTGGTGAGCATTATCCTCATCTATCGTCTAGCCCTATTTCTTATCATCATTTACATGTCTTTCCCATTTTCTTTTGCTGCGTTTTATTCTGCAACTTTTGCTGTTGCCTTCTTTTTCATCGATTTCCACGGTTACTATTGCATCTTCCACAAGCATTCACTGAATAAAAATAGCTCTAAATTTGCTTCTTATGTGAAACCTGCCGCTATTACTTAACTCCACTTCAAGTAAGTGAGTGACGGTGGGAAAACCAGCGACTGGGCCGAAATGGTTCTGAGATGTGACCAACGAGGCGACGTTTTGTTTGAACCGAAAGTTCAATTTTGCCAAATACACATAAAATTAAAATTGTAACTCTTGAGGTTTCACCCCATTATTAGAACGAAATTTCAAAACATGCCTTTTTCAAATTTTAAACTTTTCAATTTTTTAATTGCTCTCCCTCAAGTCAGGTAATGAGTTAGCAAAACCGTTTTGCCATCACCGTTATCCATCGGTCTTTCTACGAATGTGTACTCTAAACAAACCAGCGTAAGCTTGGAGGGTTTTGGCGGTAATCTCATTAAATTGATCTGGCTTCCCAACAATACGGCCAATTTTCCTCGATTCCCGATATCAATAATAGGCAAAGCTATCCAAGTGCGGCAATCTAAGAAGTAAAGCAGTCGGAATGCTAATAGAAACTAGCACAAAAGTTGAAAAGCTTTACATTTCGAACTCAATTAGTCGAACATAATGGCGCTAATTGCGATTGAAATTCCCTCAGAATCACTCCTTCGATTTCAATAGGTTCCATTCAACGGTTGTACCAAATGGTATTGATCATCAACGGAGGAAATATCACAGAGATGAATGACAGTCACCTGTTCATTTTCGATAAACGTATAACTTTGTCCACATAATGGGGACATAGATCGTCCGAGGGCGCTTTAAGGGCGTTTTTACGGGAACTCGAACACATGTTGGGGACAAAAAAGTGCCCCTAGGTCAATCTATCTTCTAGCCGATGTTCTTAACTTCACCTGCCGAAGCAAAAACCTTAAACGGTTTTCTCGGGCATACGGGACAAGAAACCGATATCTTGCGTTGAGCACATATTTACAACTAAGTTCGAGAGATCCGCCGATCGGTTTTTAAGTGGTTTCTTTCTCGGTGTGCAAGCAGGATGCTTTAAATATGAATGAGTTTCGTAAAATAGCTTTATTTATTCAGTTCAAGTTTTAATGGTGGAATTCTGTTTTGTAGCTGGTTAATAATGCAGGAAAAATTGTGTACGAACTTGCGCGAAACTTTCAAAGTTTACCTGGAAATTGGGGCTGAAAAATTGAAACTCTAAATTATCGAAAGAGCTCTCGATTCAATTGCTAATAAGTCATTGTAAAGCGCGTTCAACCTGATTTGTCACTGTTGATGTGTGATATTTTGCATTTTTCCGTTTTTGTCTTGGTAAATGAAAGAATCAGAGATCAGACGAAAAAGGCGCAAACAGGTTAGAAGCATTTTTAACTGTATTAGACATTAAACTAAACCATTAATCCGCGACTGAAACCTTTAGAGTTAAAGTAACTTTTGGTGCTCAAGCCAAAGCAACCAAACTCATCAAAAGAACCCACTCACGAATAGTAAGTAATAAAAAATTTAAAAACCGTCCAGAATTCAAGTAAGTAGCTTTTTAGAACAACGCCGTTTTCAAGTCAAGAAGGCAAATGCGCTTGAAATATTTTGCCTCTTGATTTCCACGATTGGTCCAAGAAAAATAAACCAACATTCAAGCCAGCCAGCCAAGAAACCATCAACTGTGGCATTTGTTTGTTTTCTTAAAAATGCTGTTAGTTTATTGTTTGGTCCCGCAAAAGTTTTCTGACAGTGGATTTTAGCTCATTTYCCATGTCGTCACATGCTGGCAGAGAAAATTCCGTTATGAGATCAGTTAGCATTTTTATACAATTCTCTCTAGTTACGAACAAATAAAAATTGCAATTTTGTTCTTCTGAAGTTTGATGGACTACGTTTCGGACAATTTTCTTGTTCGCAAACGATTTCTTCGTGTCTAATAAAGCTGATCTCAATTCCGCAAAAGCAGGCAAAGAATGTTTGAATTATTATTCAAATAGAAATAAAAAATCAGAAACTGTTGGCCGCTCTGATGTTGCTAAAATTTTTATTGTTGTATTTGTCAAGGCTGCCAAATGTGTATCTTCGATTTCTTCCCTTTCGTTACAAAAGTGTATCTTCGATTTCTTCCCTTTCGTTACAAAAGTGAATCATCAATTTCTTCCCTTTCGTTACAAAAGTGTCTCCTAAAAATCTTGTTTTTTTGTACCATCCTCAAATAGTTTTTCCAGGATAAATTTGTTGGGGAATTCTAACACTGTTTGCTTCTTGAACTATTTCTGGTTTACATATTTATTAATTAGTAAATCCCAAATGTTTTATTTTCTCTTTTGCTGTCGCAACCTCTTGACTCTTTCGGACCAGACATTAAAAGGCACTTTTGCGCTGGCAATTTTGTTTTCATTTATCCATGCTCGCTTCAGCGAGTTTAGCAATAACTAACAGTTCACACCGGTTTGTTAAATAACTCGCGTTTTCGCAATTTATTTAAAATATGGTGTTTATAAGCTCAATAAACTACACGTTTAAATAAAACAAGGCCCCATTTCCGGGCTTTACACGCAAAACAAACGATATCATATGGCAGTGACGCCATACTTCTTTGACAGTGAAACTGGAATACGCTTACCGATTTTTCAACAGAACTTTTCCACATGTTTTACATAGACTTATAGATTTGTGCTATATCTTGAAAAATTCCATCGATTTTATCAAATATCTCGACGACATCATGAGAAATAATGAGAGTAACATTTTCTATGTTCGGCAACGAGTCAGACGGAAATAGAACATGGATAATGGCTAAAAATTGATTGCATCGGAATTCTTTGAACTTTAGCTGAACTTTTTAATTTCCCCGAAGCCCAGCAAACCAACAAGACCAAAGAGAAGCGAAAGCAATAAACGAATCGGTCTTTAATTTCGATATGAAACGTGCGCTCGAGGAATATTTGTTCAGCCGATACCAAAATAAATATTAATTTCTCTTCTTTATATATATAAGTGATTTTCTCGTATTAGACGGCGACAAATATTGCGACCTCCGTATTTCTTTTCCCTTATTGCTCTTTAATATAAATGGCACAATGTGTATTTTCACTCGGACTTTATTTGCAAAGGAAGCAACGTAAGTTATTGGTCGTTTCTCTTTCTTGCGGGCCATATTGCAGCATTTCTCCAGGGAATGCGATAATATGAAATAAGACACCCAGCAGGAAACTTAAGATCTGATGCAAACAAACTGAAGAAATATAAAAGACCTACAACAGAGAGAATGAATCGTTATCTAAAAGAGAGAAAATGTGCTCACGAGCGTTCGAACTTAAGAAAAACAAACTAAAATTTAAATTGTTTGTTACACTATCTAATGCACCTTCGGATCTGAAACTAATGGTTTTTTCGGGTTTTTAGGCCGTCGTTCGGTAGAATTTCTTCCTCACGCAAGCACGAGTGGCTTGCATCTTCAGAAGTGGTTTGGTTGAACGCTTACACTGTTCTGATGCGATTCTTGTGTTGGAACATATTTATTTTCAGCTAAATTTACATACTTCTTACTGCTACTTATTCTACGGATCCTTAGTGCTAACATCGTTAGAGTGGCTAACACTCTATGTATCTTAAGATATATCATCATATGACTTCTTCCTGCCTCTTGTAAATATTATGGCTTGTGTTTTTGCAGGATTGAACTCCATTTTCCAGTCCTTGCTCCATTTCACGACTTTGTTGAGCTGTCTCTGCAGAAACTCTCGAAGAAAGGAAAAATTACGAAAAAAATTAAATGCTAAGCAAAGGACTAAAACACAGATAGATTGACATTTCAAAAACGACAAATTGGATCAAGTAAAGGACACAAATTTAACGGTAATTAATAATAAACGGATGAATGGAAGAAGAGTTAATTGGGGAAAAGGCAAGAAACGGCCCATGGCGAAATAGTTTGAGCGAATTAATCAATATTGGGATGCAAATAATTGCAAGAACAACTGCAATAAAAGCTTCACTAACTCCAAGTTTTTAGAACTTCTTTGGGTTTGTTCAAGTTAAAAAGGGCTGAGTTTATGCGACTCGTAAATTATGCACTGGAGGCTTTTGAGCCTTTTTCACCAAACTATTATTGTCAATGGGTAATGTAACCTGCATTTGTAAGCCTTCACAAAGGAGCAGCAACCTTGCCAAAATGGAACTCCCGAAACGTTACCTAGAGAGACTTGTAACTAACTTTAAACGTAATCGCACGGGCAACTAACTCAAGCAGATTTATAGTGTTCTAATGCTCCAAGTTGGTTCGTTTACTTAAGTAGCTCCGGCTTCCACACTAAAATTATAATGACAAGCCATCTGAGTGCCATGCTCGGTGCACGTTCAGGTATCAAATGGAATTGGCAAACTTTTTAAGGCACAGCCGAGTTAATTTAAGACGACTTTAGGCCGGGAAATGCCGTACATTTGGAGCAATTCTTTCGGAACGCGCCTGCATGCCGGCATATTTAGCTTGAATTCCTGACGTTTCACGCAAATAGCGGGGTTATAACTTCTGTCGATAACTGCTCATCTGGAAAGATACCTGGAACGCAGCTGTCAGCCGCACCTGGATCAGCCCGTATTCCTTCAGGGTCTGATTCAATTACCGGCTAACAAAGTAATTCATTAGCCGATTAGAATTGAATGTTTTGACAGTGCCAGCTCAGGGGTTGCTGGTTTTGTATCATCCGTTCTATTTGTTTTGTCAAAAACAGCGAGATTTGGAAAATTGGAAAAAATGCCCTTATCAGGACGAGTACGATTATTTTATACAGGCGGCAGTTGTTATAGTTTGTTGTTTGTTGTAGTTATGTTTGGCAGTCTACATATGATGCCATGTTTTTCAACGTCTTGGAAAGTTTCAAGTAATAATAACTCGTGCCTATACTTGGCTACAGTAGGCAACTATCGTGGTTAGACCCATTAAATTTCATTGACAAAAATCTTTGAAAGTTCACATTTTGAAGAAATTAAGTCGGCCTTTTCCAGCCTACATATGCAACACATGTTTATTGATTTTTGAATTTTTTATTTGGAAAAAAAGGGCAATTTTCGTTGTTCCGAAGTTGGCTTAAACCAATTTGTTAACGAGCTAGTAAAATATTTCCTTTTCGTTTATAGCTGCTGAAAATTCGTATCTCCGGCAATCAGAGTAGTATCATCTACATCTTCTTCTTCTTCTAGCCGTTCTACGTCCAGAATTGGACATAGGCCTCCCTTAGTTATTTCCATTTGGTTCTACTCTAGGCAATTCTCATCCATGGAAGTCCTGCCATCTTTTTTACGTCGTCGTTCCAATGTGTGATCCTCTTCTCGCTCTTCTCCTGGCCCATGGCCTCCATCGTAAAACTCTTCCATTCCACCTGTTATCCGTTATTCGGACGATTTGTCCCGCGTGGACCCATTTTAGTTGTTCTGCCTGGTCTATTATATCTGGTATTTTAGACTTGCTTCTAATTAACTCGTTTCGTTTTTTGTCACGCAGAGACACGCCTAATATTCTTCTTTCCCTATTTCTTTGAGATACTCTAAGCTTGTTCACCATTTGCCCTGTGAAGGTCCATGTTTGCGCGCCTTATGTGGTTACTGGCAATACGCATTGGTCGTAAAGTTTTGATCGCAGATACAGCGGTATTTTTTTATTGGTGATTATATTTTTTAGTTGTGCGAAATCCTCCCATCCTAATCTAATTCTTCTTTCGATCTCGATATCTTTGTTTTCCTTTCAAAGAGTTATTGGTTGGCCTAAGTATGTATAGTCCTTTACATTCTCTATTTTGTAGTTGTCTATTATGATATTGGGATCCACCGGTCACATAGTTTTGGTTTCATTCATTTTGCTTTTGAGGCCTATTTCTTTTGATTTTTGGTTCAGATCTGTAACAATTTTTCCAGGTGTTCAGCCTTGTTGGCTAACAGGTCTGCGTATCTCAGACGTGTTAATCTCTCGCCGTCGATGATGACTCCTTCTTCTGACCTGTCTAACTTCATGAAAATTCCTTCTAGGGTCAGCATAAACAGTTTGGGCGAGATGTGTCGCCTTGTTTGACTCACACATTTACTCTGTTGTTTCGTGTATTTTCTCATTGAGGATTTTGAAGGTCAAGTGATGATCGCATTTGCTGAAGCCTTTTTTAAATGCCGCTTGTTCTACAGGTTGATTCATCAGTCATCGAGTTTGCTAGTGATTCTGTTAACGGTGATTCTCGTGAACAATTTATAGATGTGTGAAAGCAATCAAATTGACCTATAATTCGGAAGAAGTTTCGGGTCTCCTTTTTTGCAGAGTAGAATGATTATGTATTTGTTCCAGGCTCCAGATATTTCTTGGGTTTTAAAGCAAGTGTTGAAAAGTGTCTTCACTTGTCTTCTGTTGGGGGTGATTGTTTCTTCTGCTTCGTTGATCATTTTTATTACTATGCCGTAGCCTCCAGAGGTCCTGCTATATTTTGGTGTTTTAAGAGCATGTTGTATTTTCTCCTCTGTTATTTCGGGGATGTCGTCCGGCCCCACATTTCTCACTTTCTTGAATGTAATCGTTTCTGATCTCTTTAGTTGTGAGGTGTATAGGTCTTGGTAAAATTCCTTGCTGATTTTTAGTATTTCCTTCTTATTTCTGGTTTCCCGGTGCATGGGCTCTTTTAGAGCTATTAACTCTTTCTTATTATTTAGTTTCTTTCCAAATCCTTGCGTATCATTTTTCTTGCTTCTCTTCTGATTTCGCGGTATTATTCTGCGTTTTGTTTGCCTTCGCCGTACAAGGTCCTTCTTTTTTCTATCAGCTAAATAATTTCCGCTCTTACTTTATTTGTTTTTCTCGTTTTCCTTTTTGCGATATTGAGTGCTGTGTCTTTAATTATCATTGTTAGGTATGTTGCCACTACATTTATGTGTTGGACTTATATTTTCGCTTAATTTGGCTTTCAATTCGTTTTGGGATATTATATTGTTTTCGTTCGGAGTGTTGCTGTCTATTTAGTCTGTGTTGTGTTTAATATATCTTTTTGGCTTGTCTATGGACAATTTAGCTCTGACTTTTCGGTGGTCGCTTCCTGTGTTGAACGAGTTTAGAACTGAGATGTCGATGACAATTTTCTTGGATGATGATGGGATACCTATAATCGATTTCGTTACGTGTTCTGCCGTCAAGGCTCATCCATGCCAATTTCCTTTGCGTTCCTTTAAGAAAGAAGGTGCTCATGGCATAAAGTATTTTGCTTTCAAGAAAGTTGCATAACATATGTCCTTGTGGGTTTCTTTCTCCTAGTCCTTGATTGCCAATGTAGTGTTCGTCATCGGATAGCTTTTTCCCAACAATAGCGTTGAAATCGCCAATAACCAGGTCATTATTACATTTGTCTTTGTATAGGGCTTTTCCGATGCCCTCATACAGAATATCTACTTCTTTGCCTACGTGAGTTTATGTTGGTACTTAGGGTAGAGAGTAGATACTCATCTATACTCCCAATAGATGATAGATCTACTTCAGGGATGCACCCCTGCCCCCGCGGGCCTTGGTTTATCTTCCAAGACCATACGGGGGAAGCCATTGTCCTCTCCCCATTCGTCCATCCGAACCCAAATTTTTCCTTCTCAAAATCCTCGGCCTCGCCAACCCGCCGTAGGATAGCGTGACGCAGTACATCCTAAAACCCCTTAGATATCATCTGCATATCGTATATTAAATTGATTAGCAGAGTTTGGAGAATAATAGAGTTTTTTACGGGCGTTTCGTTCTTAATGGTATAAGAAGCGCGATGTCTTTAGAAAGGGTTTAAATGATACCAAGTTATTACAAAATTGGGCCAGATCTTTGAATAATAATGTGATTTTTCGTGTTCTATATATATATAAATAATCTTTATTTCCTACAGAAAAAGGCTATCGACCCAATCGGTCTTTCTGCCCTTGTTTAGTACATATGTACATAGTGTCTTAGCCTAGCTTATTCTAAAATTAATTCCTATTCCTAACACTCGTATAAATTAATCAACTATAAAAAAAATAAAAAAAATAAAAATTCTTGGCTTACGAAACAAACAGATCTTAGTCCTTAGTTCAGTTGCGCTTGTAGGTGTTCTAGTAAAGTATCTGTTGGGGAACGAAAACGGGATTGTTTTGTCGGTCTTGTGAGGCAAAGGGGATTCAGTATGGTCCAGTTGTGGGGGTTGTTTGTCATTTTGTCTGTAAGTGTATTAGTCTTTCCGAAATTTTTGTCATGTTTGTGCGTTCGTATAGTAGTTGGTTGGAAGGGTTGTGCAGTGGATTTTGGGGGTGTCTTATT
>NW_026018663.1:0-16725 GCF_020466585.1 Dendroctonus ponderosae | reverse complement strand
TCGAATCAGAGCCTTCTAAGGGCACTCAGAACAAAATAACTGACACTTTCCCAACCACCAAATAAATACCGACGAAGGGCTAAATTCCTACCACGTTTGTACGATACACACAGCCCAAGGAGATACAAATAGAGCAGGAGTTAATTAACTGAATACGAGAAGCTGCTTGATGGGGATAATAATAAGATAATAAGAGTGGATAATAAGGAGATTACACAGGCACTAGCTTGTTTGGAGTTAACCATTCAAATGTTTGGTGTTATATGGTTTATTTTTAAACACCAATATTCGAGGTTATGAGAACAGGTTGACATTTCGTCAACAAATCTTGTTGAATTTACCGTTTATCCTCGTCTATCTTATGTATAATTCCATGGTTACCGGAGTTTTAAATAATTACGAAGCAACAGGAATCTGCAATATTAATTAGGCAGATTACCTTGAAAAACATTGCTGCCGTATTTCTGATATAGTTTTTTGCAAATTTATCAGTTTTTAATAACAATTAATTTATTTTACTATTTTTTCTGTACTCCTATAACAGCGCCAGACAACACCTCCAGCGGAATGACGCCAATTTTGAATCACCCTGTATATCCTGTATCCTATGACTTTATCCATATGTTATATTGGCTTCTTTACCACACATTTACTTAATTATTTTTGTTATCGCGCTTATATGCATTACCACTTGATTTGGCCTTGACCCTTTAGGAATGAACAAAGACTAGACACTGCGCATTCAGACATGCAAATAATGTGGGTGATACTGATGAGTCAATAGCCACATTAAATATAAACAAATTTCTTAGTTTGGGTTTTGAAGTTATAGTGGCATTGCTAAAAATGTTTTTCCATTTAATCTCTGGCCAAATACTCCGTTCTTAGTGCAGACTTTTATCTTTTTTAAGTCATTCTGTTTTCTATTATTGCTATTCTCTTATCTTTTTTATACCTATATCATGGGACAATTCAGAATCCCGAATTGATAGGAATTGGTTGCTTTTTCTGTTCTGATTGCAAATGAGATTTAAAAAAATATTGGTTTATACGTAAAATATATATTTTTTTGTTATATTACACCTATAAATATAAAAACCAATTACAGTCACATGCTGCTTGTGAAATTTGCTTTACATACTATTAAACTCTTATCAGCTTCAAGTGTTCATTTATTTTCGAGATTGATTTCGTTTGTCGCTTTTGTTTATGTGTTCGTTTATTATGAGTACTTTTTTCAAAACCCACTTTGCCTAATCAGACTAGAGGCGATATTAGATTATACGGCGCAGATGAGTAACTTTTATTGTCGAACTATATAATTGTCTAATAACACTGCAAATACTGTAACTTCCAAGAAATTGCTTGTTGTTGAATGCTCATTAACCGATTCATAACGACGTTAGGAAATTATGGAAATAATAGATACAGAGTGATTTTTAAGTTTTTTTTCGTTTAACACAAACACAGACACGACATTTCTTTCAAATATGAAAATTAATGGAGATTCCACGTGCTAAAACCTGAAATTACAAAAAAATACTTAACAACATTGATGCTACTTTGGCCAGGTATATCTCAAGAACCATTAGAGCTATAGCAGGGCTTCATTCCTTCTGCTGACTGAAAACGTGCACTTTCGAAATAGTTCTTAATAATAAAAGTCAAGAACTGTTTGACCTACAGTGCTCATTTTCTTACCTCTGGGTAGAGGACTAAGAAAACCATTTATTTAATGGTCATATTAAAGTCAGATATATTAGCAGTGCAGGCAAAAAGCAATGATTTGATTTTGTCATTTTATCAAAACCCCATAACATATTTTCTGACAATCTTAAATATAAGTGATCTTCAGAATGTCCCTAAATTATATCATCTTTCTTGGTAATTGAGTAAATCCAGGTACAAAAATACGCTAAACTGATGGTTGGAAAAATATGAAGAATCAATTTTCATATAAAAAACACCGTTAATAATTATCCCGTACGATAAGTATTATTGTCAATGTCAGTGGCTAAAGATGGCATCTGAAACTAAGAAAAAATTCTTTAAAGAAGTTCGACCCATTCTGTCCTTGGACCATCACGAAGCCAGAAGGCGAGTTCTCAACTTGTACAAAGCTTGGTTTAGGCAAATTCCTTTCATGGGTAATCAGTTTCACTAGCAATGTTACCTAAAAATTATTTGCGTTATGTTATAGCAGGGTTTCATTTTTCAGTAAAATATTATGATGTAGAATTTAGTGAAACTCGCTGCAAACAAAAGCTCAGGGAGGAATTCACAAAACACCCTCAGATTAATGATATCAGAATTATTGATATGCTTGTAATCAAGGTATGAATCTCATACTATATGAGAAAACTGTAGTTTGTGGCTACGTGTTTGTTTCTGCTGTTGCTTGTAGGGTCAAATGGCTCTAAATGAAGTAGCAGAAAAGTGGATTTCAAGACGAGGTGTTGCCCAGTATTTTAATAAACCAAGCGACCCAACACGTGATTGTTTCTTAGCAAAATTTCTCAAAGGCAATGATTAAATGCATTTTTATGAATATTAGTTTCTTATGATTGCACTAATGAATTATTTTTCAAATAATTAAGTTTAGTCAAATCTATAGTAGTAAGTAAATTTATCTACGAAGTCGTCTGGATTTCAGTTTTTGGTTTAATTTTAGCAGCCAGTAGAGCAAGTCGTATCCATAATAAAGCAAATTTACTTAATAGGTGATAATGGCACCCGAATTCGATTGCTTGTAAATATGCATTATACATGAATGATACACATGTAATTTTAGACAAATTAATTTGTTTTTAATTCTATACATGTTGCTAGTTTGGCATCATTCAACTGAAAAAAAACTTACAGAGTTGAAAAGAAACCGGGAGAAGTCGCTTTATATTATTCCCAGACAAAGTATAAAGTGAGAAAAAATTCGCCGTATGGAGGCTTAAGAGTTTACTACAGCTTATTAGAATAAACTCGCGAAAATCCACAATTATCAACTCAAAGTACTTTCCATAAGTGCTATGTGATTGAGACAGATTCATGTTTTGCAAACATTTTTGATGGGTACTACGCCTCAAAATGTTTGTCGTTTAAAAAGTTAGAATTAAACGAAAACTCAGAGCGATTTGTATTTATTTTGCTTCTGCTAAACAATTATTAATATACTCCTTTTTAGGTATCTTTTGAGAACCATAGTAAATTTGCTATCCAAATTTCAATGTAACTTCTAAATTAATTTCTTTACTAAATTTTCACTTACAGCTTGAGCCTAAGTGTGTGGTAGGCGATAGTAGAAATGAAAAGACGTAAAAGACGTCGTGAAGTCTATTATGTTTTATAGCGTTTTTTTCTCTATGTGATATTTCAGATTTATTGTTTTAAATACTTAGAAGCCCAGTTAAAAGGTTATATTTACTTATCCCATTTGATTCTCTGATATGATGTTATTTATTTTCCCTTGGGTATAAACTAGGCCTCGTAATCAAAATAGAATCATTCGAGTATTCGAGTATTCGAATATTCGAAAAGCGAATAATTATGTCTAGTCATAACTCGAATATTCGATTACTCGAATATTCAAATACTTATGTATTCGCATAAAATTGAGGCGTAAAGAAATTCGATGTACCACACATGCTATGATGCAGTTTGGCAATTTAGAGGGGGTGGCCGTGAAAAATCCTGTATATTTACATGGTTTTTGATCATCACATTGAAATCATGTACTTACAATTTCTTCATTAGTTGAATACTCGATTATTCAAATATTCGAATATTCGAATACTCGAGTATTCAAATATTCGAATATTCGTTAGATACTCGAATGATTTTACTATTCGAATAAACCACTAAACGAGTATACGAATTTCAAATTTTTAAAATAAAGTTTCCGAGCACTAGTTTAAACGTCTTGAAGTTTTGGAAACTGTATGTTCGATGCAGATAATTTAAAAATGGCATTCAAATGATTTGAAGGAGTGCTTTAGAGATCGAAATAACTTATTTCTCCCATGCGGTCATTCAACTAGGTTTTTTCTTTTATATAATGATACATTCGGTACTCAAGAAATGAAAATTTGCTAGCTTTATCGAAGTGACCAAATAATCAGGTAAATTGAAAATAATTATTACCACAGAAAACAATTTGTCATCGCAAAATGCGACATATTTTATGAGTCCAAAGAGTTAGCTCAAGAATAGATGAAAGCTATTAGGGAGAGGTATGCGGAAGTTGAAGGAGGTAAATTACCGTAAAACTTTAAGGAAAACTAACACAAACTTTTTGCTAACTTTCGATGAAGAGTATGCACTATAAAACCGAGATTTTTAAGAATCTTATAGAAATGGAGGTTCTTTACAACAGAAAAATGCAAACTTATGTGTGTCAAAATGTTGGGACTGCATTTTGACTGAATAATGACTATTTGCACCTCTTGTATTGTTGTTGGCACCAGTATGCTGTACAAAATTACAAATTCTGTTTACTTTGGCAACTGAAAAAGTGTCAAACTTTTTAAATTGATCGTTTTTCCATAAGCTCAAAATTGCGAGTGAAAATGGCACCAAAAACGCGCCAAGAAGAGAAAATTAGCTTGGATAAAAAGTCGTTGGTTCATTTCAAGCCAAAAATAAAATCAAATGGATTGACCTCTGTTCCAAATAGCATCTCGGCGAATTCTTGTCCGATTGCGAACAAGCAGAAATCACCCGAAAGTTACGAAAATCTGGTATTATTCTATTTGAACAAGTTAAGATACTTATTCTCGAACGCGCATCCTCAGCCAACTGCCAGAGAAAACAGCGCTTTGAAGATGGATAAAATGCAAAGAGATGATGCCTCGAGTAACAGCTATAAACCCAATGTGATGCATCCATGTAAATACACTTCGAGCAATCCTCCAAGACCCAGAGAAGATAATATGAAGTCAAAGATCTACAAAATGGTATCTGCAGCGATCGAATATGGTTACGCAAATGATGTACTTGAAAAAAAAGGGGGTTGTTTTTATTTCAAGAATAAACGACCTGGCCTGGCTTTAAGGGCTCCTACCCCCGGTCCCCAATCTACACGGTATTGCAGCAAATGTTGCAGCCTTCATGGTTATGCCGACAGTAACCCTCAAGATGGGTTTATGTCTCGATGTTTCGAACAAGGACCATCAAATCAGTCCTACAACAACGCCTGGCGAAACATGGATTATTCTAGAACGGACAGAAATTATCGGGGCCGGATTAGCAACAGTCCTGTGCCAAGCTATGCGCATTCCGAGTACTGTTATAGACCACCAATTCCAGACAACAGTAAAGAAAACCAAATTAAAAATGTTCTTCCATGTCCAGACTGCCGGGCGCTTGAACGCTTACGAAAATAGTCAGCTTTGTTGTTGGTATTAGTTATCTGAGTAAATGTGTCCATTACCGCTTATCTGCATGTTTTTTTAGTTAGAATTGATGGGGTTTATTATCTGAATTGACTTAAGTGATTTTGACTTGTAATTATTCGCTTCTGGTCAGTGAGTATTATTGTTTGCCCTCTTATTACTTACACAGGGTGCTTAACATGAGCATACCTTATCCGAAAGTCTTTTTATGGAAATATGGGTGGTAAAAGGTATAATAAAGTTTTAAGAATACTCGAGGCTTAATAATAAAACAAATCACGGAATCTTTCGAATAATAAATTGAGAAAAGTCCGGAATTATTATTTATATTAACTCTTCAATTTCACCCCACTTATACTCTTTACGCAGCGTTTTATCAGATACATTTGAGTTTGAACATCCTATTGGAATTCCCTCTGATTTAGTAACGACTTTAATTTTATTTTATTTAAAATGGCCTATCCAAAAAAAATGCCAAAAAACTCTGCACCAATCAGTAGTTTTAACACCCCTAGATGATTATCATCGATACACAAAATTATCGCCAAAAAATTTAATCTTTGGTTGGTTATACCTGTAGAGAATGGGCAAAATGTAAATGAGACCAGGAAGAATTTGCAGCATCAAATTCTGTACAGGAGCAAAATTAAATGAAAACAGTTTCACTTTTCTCAGAATTCTCCAAACGGTGGATTGAATTATGCTTATTGCTGTACTTAAAAGACGAGTACTTATAGCTGAATTTTCAGACATAATAACCATTTCTTCCTCTTTCTACTCTTTAAAAACCTTTTTTGGAGCGCTGTTTTTACATTTTGGACAGAAAGATCCTCTTTTTTCTAAGAAATTGTACATATTTCCAAATAGTTAGTGGTTTGGTTGCCTTCGATTGCGATACATTTCATAATACTTCGAGCTGAGACAAGACCATTGAAGTTTTCTTGTGCAAAAATGCCATGAATCTCATTATTTTATTGATAAACTCGCAATGACGGGGCTTTTCCAAAATTATTCATACATAATTATTGCTAAAATATTTAGTTATTTATCAGCCCAAGAGTTTGTTTATCTATTATTTATGGAGGAAAATATGATATTTTGTTTGTAAGACAGCCTTTGGCGTATTATAAACAAGACCTAGTGATCCTTGAATGCATTTTTCTCAAAAATGAATTGTAATGTCTAGATGAAATAAAAACACTTACATTATGTACAAATTATTCCGACTTTAGTTTTGAAATAAATTTAATATTACACTCATGGGTGGGTGATAAGTTACTAATCAAAATTCCGGCAAAAAATGTCGCAACTAGCGCCCCTATTTAAGCAAAGCGAAAATTACAACACGAAGATTCTTCGTCTGAAAAACTACCACCTATTTTTAGTCTTTAACCCATGTATTTCCAGAAAACTGGGAAAAAAACGATAAAGTATTTTAGGTCATTGGTCACTATTTTACTTGTAGTATGTCTAGTTTCTGAATTTTCCATTGTTAATGAATCACCCTGTAATATTCCTGTAAATTTTCCAACTCGCTTTATATTGAAAACAATAAATGAAAAACTAGCTAACGGTTCAAGATGTTTATTATAATTTACAGTATTGCTCTAAGAATACTGAGTACTTAGTAAATTTACATGTTTGAGTAGGATCCTAACAATATACATAGCTTTATTTCTACCTAGGTTAAGGACTTTACTGTACAAGTTTTCAATAATATATATAACAAGTAATATCAGGAAATAAAATAAAATATTTATAAATAAACCTATATAACAATAAAAGTTTCTCACCTTTTCAACTTAATTATGCTTTTCCATTAAACAAAAATTGACTTGATAAGGACAAACAATAGATATTAAAATTTTGGACGAAACAGATTGAATGGCGTCCAACTCAACACTTTTCACTTATAGACCTTCAACTATAAAGTACTAATTCAATATAATGGTAATGGGGTTTTCTACAACGCTAATTGGATCCTTAAAAACTCAAAAAATTACTAGCATTTTTGTATTAACACAAAATGAGAATGGCACAAAATAATTTTAGAACATCAACCGATAAAAACTTGGAGCTGCAGTAATCATATGTCGAAATCGAATAGTGATTTGTTGGATAAACTAAATACCCTTTGAAAATAAAAGGTTGAATGCTTAGTTTTCCAACTTTTAGTATCGCGTTTCCTGTATTTTGATCATCACAGACTGTAGCAGTGATAAACACTTATTTATAAATATTTGTGTATATAGGTATAGGTAGTTTGCAAGATCAATATACCGACCGAAAATTTGACTTTCTTACTTTAATACTTTTTAAGAAGGTTTTAATTAGTTTGAGTTTTTAATTCGGAAGGAAACATGCCTACTTATAATAACGTTTCTATATTTACAAAATAAAAATATAGTTGCACAAGGAGATGTGCGACCAAACAAAAAATGCATTGATAAGTCTAATAGCTGTAGTATTTTTTGCTTGATATTACTGGCATCTCAATGTGCAAATAATCTACGAAAAAATAATTGTTTCTATAACAGAATTTGCTCCTAAAGTAATACAATCTACGAGATAGTGAAATCACTGAAAGAAAAATACTGCTTTATAAATCTAAATCTTCTAGGACAGAAACCGCCTATGGAAAATGTCGTTTTCTTGCTGCATCGTGCACTGGCCCCACTAATATATTTGAACACAGTGTACCACCGTATTTCGTTTTTTTGTGAAATAAATTAGAAGCCTATGCCCAATAAGGAATGCCTAGAAACAGAAACAGATCATTAAAGTTAAAAAATATCTGCAATATGACTTAAAATTTAGGACCGATATTTGCTATTAATGATTATACAGTCGGTATTTTTATATGTTATTAAAGTACATTAAATTGTAGAAATAGAACATACAATAATATCCAATATTAGTTGATTGCAAATATATTAACTACAGCAATAATACGCTTTTGCTTGTGAATGCGATTTTGTAATCTTCCGCGAACTGCATTTAAAGCTCACGATAAATTAAAATGTCTTCTTTATGGTGGAATTTATTTTTTGAAGTTATGTGCTCACCTAATAAACCCCAAGTCTACTACAAATGCGTTACAATGATTTCATCGTCGATGTCGTCCTTTTCATCATCTGTCGTTTCTGGTTCTTGATCGATTGCTGCCTGCCTTTTGGCTGCCAATTCTGCGGCTCTCTTTTCCTTTATCTTTTGCTTTCTCAGTTTGCGCATATGGTGGATTTCCACTACGCAGTATAGCAAGAAACCTGAAAATATAATTAATAACTAAATCAGTAATTACCTAATTGAAGCAAAATAGAAAGAAAATAAATTGAGCAACTAGTAAGAACTGAAATAACAAGACGGGTCCAATATATAGATGTTTTTAAGTTATGTGAAAAACGGAAGCAATTCTCTTTAATAAAACCAGCAAAGTGATCCGAATTTTCAACAATATCCAATATTTTCTCAAATTCTGCAAATCAGGCAGTTTTTGTCCACGAATTCGGCAATATAAATTAAATATCACTATCGGTATTTACCGAAAACACTTTTTTACATGTTAATACGTGTATATTTGATCAATCGCAAAATTATATTTAATTAAGAAATGTTTTAAATTTTTGTAATAAAATACTTTTGACTGGTTTAAGCTCTTCTGTTTAGGTAATATTATTATATAAGCGCACGCATACACGTAGTTTATTTTTAAAGCAAGTAATAGTTTGCCTAAGTTATATTGATGATGATTGACTAAGCAAATTAGGTAAAATTTTATTAATCCATTCTTAATTTTTAATAGTTTTAGTCCGAATGAAGCTTGCTGTAAAATTAAATTCGATTCGTACTGACGCTTAAAACCTCATTAATTAAACTCCATTAAAGGAACAATATCCCTATTTAATTGCAAAATCTCAAATTACTTATTGTTATTTTCGGTCTAAATTTGTATATTTTGTTGACTTTATTCACATCTTATGAATCATTTGAGAGTAATATAGCAGACGAGAAAGTTAGATAAATTTATTGAAGTAATGCACCCCTATGCTGTTTACGTTTTTCAAAAACTCTTCAAGATATATAAAAATGCAATATGAAATAGCGTAAATTCGAAATAAAATTAAGATAATTATCAATCTTCTTATTATTATTTTTATTAATTTAAATTAGAATTTTCTTAACTTAAGACGTTTTTAAGTAAATCGGTATCAATTTCTATCATACTAATATTTTTTTTCATGCATTTAAAACATGCTTTTCTGGCTAAGATAAAATATTCAATGGCATTCAAATATGAGTATATGAAAAATAAATTGGTTATTTTTATAAATGGGTACCTACTTGAATACCTCTAGTAGGATAATTGCTTAACAAATACAGAAATATCTTTTACGCATGTCAATTTCATCAGTTACTAGACAAGAATGCGGTTTAAAATTTAATTTCAGTCAGAAGTTATTTATACAATACCCTTCTTAATACTTATATAACAGTTGAATTTGTATGTGTACATGACAGGTTTTATTAACTTTGCAATGGAAACTATATGATTTCTATTTCCAAATCTTGTATAACCGTAACATGTTTGAATAAATTTCTGAAAACTATAAAATATATGTGAAAATTGTTGTCTCAAAAGGAATAAGTAAAATATTTTTGTAATTAGCTTCAAGCACACTTGCGTATTTTTTTGGCTGTTACACTTACCAAAAACTAAGATGGCTAGCTGGACATACAGCTTCATACGAGCGCAAAGCTGAGTGGAATAAGCATAAGCGACGACAAAACCTACAGATTCCCATAGACGGTAGTTGGAGAATGCGGCCTCCTTATTTCTCCTGAAAAGAGCACCGTACAAACCTGAAAAATAACAGTAATATTAATTATGAGAACTCTGGAAAGAAACACGAAACAGAAGAGGAAAGTATGTACCTATGGCTTGATCGGACAAGATGGTATACAGGGTGATTTAAAATGGGCGTTATTTTTCTGTAGGGTTTGTCCGATGATATTTAGAGAAAATAGGAGAGGAAACTAAATGTTTCAAATAACTGAGAGATTCGCAAAATGCGAAATTATAAATTTGGCGAAAATGATTTTGTTGGGCCTGCAAATGAGGCTTTCCTTTTAAAACAGTTAATAAAACAGTGCAAATCGGTTTCGATGCATGGTGTTAGTAGCTTGTTTATATCGAAATTAAATAGGGTCTTAAACGTTTCTTAGCGTCAGTATTGCCTTCACTATGACTTCAGCTCTCAACTATTCAGCTGCGGCTTCAGTGACCTTCGTCGATGACTTTCGTTTTTTGAACATAATCGATTTGCTTTGCAAAAAATAACAACAACAAAGCAACATCCTTCCTCCAACTACCTTCGTAAAATAAACTTAAAATCGTTAAAAGGAGTGGCACCAGTTTTAATCACACTGTATTTTTTTCGCAGAAAATGTTCTGCCTGCTTTTTGATATGCATGAGAATCATTAAGCACCATTAAAGGATGTTCAACTTTGTCACACTGGTTATAAAGGTCATGTTTTTTACAAGCAGCAACATTTATGGTTTAGTACATTAAGTACTGATTTAGAATAAAACAGTGTCGACACGAAAGCCATAAACATTAAAGGGCAGTAAAATGTTGCAAAATACATTGTATTTTTACGATTCGTGAATAATGAACCATTAAATAACCACAATATCACAATATATAATAAATTAATGTACATCCATAGCTCTAAGAGGAAAAAGTGAACCTTACCATTGACTTGGGTTTGCCAAACAGCATCGCCCACTCCCCAAAGGCCAGAAGCCATGAAGAAGAGTAGTGGGTTGTCTGGATGCGGCCTCCATAGAAGCAGAAATATTTGTACTGCTGCATGAACTGAGATTCCTAAGATCATGATGGGCACTCGGCCAACGTATTTCATGACACTTCCAAACAACAAACTGCAAATTGCGTTGACAACTCCAAAGCAGATCATGACGAATCCAACATTGTTAACACCTTGAATTACAAAAAAGGAACAGTTAATTAAATTGGCAATTTTACTGCAGCATTCGGTATATGCATAGTAAGTAATTTGATGGAATTGATTGATTTATCGGCAGTACATGATTGTTCCACATTACTTTACTGGTTTTATCTAGTACGACTTGGGCTTTTAGTTGTCTGTTTGCTTTCCATTAATTGGTAGACAATTTAGAATTATACTCAATTGATTTTCTGCGAACTAAGCAGGTTTGGTTGATTTACATAGCCCCTTTGGCAATGCTAATATTGTTAAAATATTTGTGCTCATTTGCATATAACACAGAGTTAACTGATATAAAGTTGGCTTCAAATAAATAGCGCTATTTGCTATTAGCAGAAATGAAGATTTTCTATTGCTGAAAAAATCATAGATTGAAGAATGTAGCCTTGTCAAGCCAATTGATAATAATAATTATTTTAAATAAAGCCTTGGATTAAATCCTTTCCTGGATGACAAAGCTTTGAGCAAAAAGTTCTTACCCATTGCACATGATACATATGATTGAGTGAAATCTGCACTGATAAAAGCCTGCTCAACACCAATGTAGATGGTCATTGGTATGAGCAGCTGCTGGTAGGGCTTCTTCAACTGAATAAATGTAGCTGATAGAAGCTGAATGCCAGTTAGCTCTACTGCGCTGTTCCTTCTTTGCCTTTCACCATATCTGCAACAATAAAAAATTGGTTAAATCCTTAACATTTCGCTGAAGGACATTGTCAACTGATGACCAAATTGGTTCAATGATCTTTATTAAATTGCAAATTAATTAAGTCTAGTCTGCCAGACGAGTTAAAATGCTGAGTAATATTGTTGATAAACTGTTTGATCTCAACATTAAAAGCAATTTAGCCGGTGTTTTTTTTTGAAAGAGAAGATTGTCGGGTTAGAATCGCGGCCAAAACGAAATTGAATAACGGGACTGAAGAGAAGAAACTATTATGTGCATTATTTTCATATTTTTTGCATCCGTTGGACCACACAATGACAAGAAGGTGTAGGTATAGAAAGTGTTTTCATATTAATATTTACAACAAAGCAGGCAATTTTATATTTTTGTAATGCGTTTTCACATCTGCAATCAAGCTCGAAGGCAGAATTTGCCCGGTTAATTAAAAATTGTTATTTCTATGCGGAAATTATATTACCGAAAAGAAGAAATTACACCAGTTTTTCGAACTCGAGCAATATTTGGCAACCGCTTTTCATGATAAATATCAGGATTTTTTCATCATTGATGGTAGTGTCTCTCAATATTTCCTTCCTCAGTTTAGCCAGTAATATCTTTATGAGTATTTGCTAACTAATGAATGGTAAAAATTGGAAAGAATAGCACAGACGTTTAACTATTTCCTACTTTTCTCAGAAAGAGTAATCTTTTTTGTTTTTCCGTCTGCTCAATTTAACTGAGAGAAATACTCTTTTGATTTCAATGCACTCCTTTCCAATTCGACCTAAGTAAAATATTAATTAATATCTTTTCAACTTTTTTGGAAATGGTTATTGTCTCGCTGTCATTTGAACAGCTTTTCATTGAAATGGTAATTTAATTCATTTACTCAATAACTTATAAAAATCGTCCTTTGCCGTTTGAACATGCAGCTGACAATAAAACAACCATTGGCGCCACAAACGAGTAGCGACCACTTTTAATTTATGATAATCTGTCTGGAATTTCCATTTAATGAGAAGATTTTTCTTCCGCGATGTCACGACACTTTTTTTAATTGGCCCCAAAGTGCGTATGATACCGGTTAGGACTCGATACGAAGTCAGCGATTTATTCATATCGATGACAGCCTTGATGCAGAATTTTTACCAAATTTTACTTGAAATGATCATTAATTTAAAATATAGGAGTGGTAAGAAATATCTAGAAAATGAGCAAACGCGGAAGTTGTTTTTGAATACTATAAAATGTCAGAAACATCTCCGAGAAGTAACTGTTACAAACATAAAAACTTTTGTTGAACTGCATAACATGGAAAAGTTGATGCAATTACTAAGAAAATTACACAAATATTCAATATATGTGAAAATCTACGCAACTCAATCAAGAAAAAAATACCACAGTTATGAAATTCATATAAATGTTTGCAGTTGTGTTTATATTGTTTTCTTTGTAAGAAGAAATGCATTATTTAATAATGGCTTCACTTAAAATACCTTAAATGTTGCGATTTTTTAAGAAACTCAACATTTTATAATTTTAAAGACCATCGGGCGTCTGGCCTCTTTAATTACTAGTAGATAGCATTTAAGTCTATTTTGAGGTTTATCAATATCTCATCAAGAACTTCCATTACACTATTAATCGTTTCTGAAGAAAAACTCCAAAAAAACCTCGACCATAAGACCAAAACAATAAAATGTTGGACTATATAAGACTCAGTTTTGAAAAAAACATACGGGCAAAAAACTGCTACTGCTGATTGTTTTAATCGCATTTATAAAGAAACAAGTCTCAAATCAAAATGAAAATTTTTCGGCGTGTAGATACAGAAGGCAACTCACATAATCAGAATTCTTAGAGACAAGTGGAAACCTTAATCCATTTCCATTGAAGAATTGAAATAAATGTGTTCAAACTTGAAATACTAGGTACACTAATGTGCATCTAAAATTTCCTTTAAGCTGATGTTTGAACTTTTGTTTTTACCTACCAAAAATCAATAATAATTAGCAGCTAGTGTTTGTCAAAAATATAAATATATCCAGGAACTTAGTTCTTTCCTGAAATTCCATTATGTTTGAGTTACAACCCGAAATTAATGACATTTTAATAGATAATTAAAACATTATTAAGATAAAAATATATTGGAATATTTCTTAATTGATATGGGTACAGGTTTGTTTGTTGATTCAAAATGAATCTCCGGTGTTTTCATTTTTTGCTACAAATGTAAATAAAATCAGCATAATGCAGCAAGGAATTATGCAAAGTAGACAAATCAAAGTTGTAAGCGCCACTCAATCTATTTTCATTGCCTTGGTCAGAATTGACTTTAATTTGACCGATTGAAACCCTGATTGCGTACAATTTAATAACACAATTGCAATGGTTTTTTTTATTGACTTTGATATCGATTAGGACTAAGTATAGCACCATCGTTTGCGGAATGATTTAAATCATCAACTGAAATAGATTAATAATAAAATATAATATTAACAAATAAAGAAGTTAACTATGTTTGTTTTTCTACGTTTTGCGGTTTATACATGCATTTCTGCAAGCATAAACAATTAATAGTAAACTTGTTTTTTTATTCGGGAAGTAATAAAGTTTCCGCTTATTAAACTGTTAATTATTAAACAACGACGAACATAAACTAACATTTATAATATGCACATATTAACAACAATTCATAAAAAAAGTGTTATTTCAGAAGACTCAGCTTGTGAGCTTTGCTCTGCATTCTACTAAAAGATTTACCGAATTTTTGGAAAGAATTAATTTCCAGTTTGATATAATTTTAAACTGAATTGTTAACAAATACACTTGCTTTCCTTCAAACTCGATTATACAAAGCAACCAACTTCCATTAACACCACTTTTCCTCGTTGTATAATGGCAATATATTGAGTTTAGAGTTAATCAGAATGTAAGACTTGCTGCAGGATCCTGGGGACAGAGTTGTTCGTAGTATTAATATATTTTTTATGTTCATATAAATGATTCACATATTTTAATTAAAGATTGTTCGAGTTGGCAGACATATCAGGCCGAGATGGCAAACATCGAGATAGGTGTGAAATTTCTTAATTATGTGTTAGTTAATAATAAATATCAAAATATTGTTTTAGCTTGCGTTTGAGAAGCGCCAATAAAACTACATCATGTGTAACAGCAACAACTTCCCGGAAGGTAGTCATTATTAATTTATACCTGCAGATTATAAGATAATATGGCATTTACTACAAAATCCTGCATACATAAATAACGTCCTGGTTAAATCCGAACAATGCCTTTAAAGCTTCTTGTACATATAATAAAATTAGTTAATTTGAAACCTGAAAGTTGCAAAATAGAAAAATATGTTTACAGGTACTGCAGAGTTCACATAATCACAGACTAATTATCATCAGTCTCTGATAACGTCCTTTGTTGTGTGAGCAATAATTATAATAATAATAATAATAGTTTTTCCGATTATAAACTTGACTTGAAAAGTGGAAAAATGATCTAGAAAATCACACAGTCGATACAATTTGTGATTAAATATATTCATTTTTTTTGTATAGCTCCTTGTATAGTATTCCAACACTTAAAAATTTAAAACCATTCAAAAAGTTTTGGAAATACAGGTTTTTTACATAATGCGGCGTAAAACTCGGTGAGCCGTTTATTGTTGGGTGCATAGCAAATCAACATCCGTGTAGACTCATATTAATTTATTTGCTGAACATCCGCTAAATATACGAGGTTTTATATGATATAGAGTCTTAATATACTTGAAAAGATAATACTTGTAAACGACATTAAACATGAAACACACACTCTTTAAAGACGCAAATAGACATCTTTATTTTTACAGTTCTTACGTACAACACAGTAGAACCACTTTCGTTGGTTCTTTGAATACTTTAATTAGCGAATGTGCTAGAACGTATAAATCTCCTCTCATATCGGCAATACTAATAACAAAGTGCACTATAAATTAAAATCACCTGGGTCGCAATATAGAATCTAATCTGGTATAGATTGCAGGTTAAATTCCTTGCATAATAATTTCGTTTCCTTTGATTAATGGTACCACAACCAACCTCAGCCTGCATTAGAAAATCACGATTTGCAGGCAGACTAGCAAGCCAGATGCTTGATTTGCAGATATGAAAACGTACTAAAACTCAATTAATTGCTAATATTTTGCATGCTATTATCTGATATTATTTAGTCTGCTGTATGTCTTTTTTTCTCTTAATATACTGCTGCATGATTCTTGAAAGTACTATTACTAAAACGTAAAACACAAGTTGATGAACCTCTAAAAATATGAAAGTGATACCTACATACAACAATAAAAGCAAGAAAAAAATAGACATTGTTTTTAAATTTTGTTTTGTGGCTTATTTTAAAATGAAATTCCAGTTTTTTTTAAATAAATTTAAGAAACAACGAATGATTTAAATGAAATTATTAGGCCTAATTAGGCGGCTAAAAGCAAAATTTCAGCTATTTTTATTTATTTGCTTCCTACTCTACTAATTTAATTACTTTTTAATGTTAAAAGGTATCAGTATTTTGGGTACTTTGTTTTGTATGTATTTTATGATTTTATATGTAAACTTGGTCGATTTTCCTTTGTGCGTATTGTG
>NW_026018662.1:0-17070 GCF_020466585.1 Dendroctonus ponderosae | reverse complement strand
GCTTAAAGTGTGCTGAAAATATCGATTATTTCGGAACTGAGACTTTTAGCGCGTTTTTCAATGAGGTCGAGGCCTTCTTCGCATCCGTGAGATGAAAATGATGCGAAATTTAAAACATTTTGAAAAATTTTTCAAAAAATCGACCCCCACCCTTAGAAAATTTCGGCCAAAAATCAAAATTTCACATGCTCGTTTTTTGAGCTCAATCGATTCCTTTCGAAGTAAGAAGCTTACAAATGTGCATTTATAAACTGTTTGGGTCAATAATAAGCAAGGAATCGTCGGTTAAAGATCGTGAACGCTCAAAAAGCGCTTGAAATGTGCCGAAAATATCGATTATTTCGGAACTGAGACTTTTAGCGCATTTTTCAATTAGTTTGAGTCATTCCTCGCATCGGTGAGATGAAAATGATTTGGAAAAATTTTAATTTTTTCCAAAAATCGACCCCTTAGAAGCTTAGAAAATATTCGCCCAAAAATGAAAATTTTACATGCATGTTTTTTGAGCCCAATCGACTGCTTTCAACGTAACAAGTACCTGAATGTGCATTTATAATGCTTTTGAGTCAAGAGTAAGGAAGAAATCGTCGGTTAAAGATCAAGATCGCACAAAAAAACTTTTAAAACGCGCCAAAAAAAGTTTCTAGCGTGTTTTTCAATGAGTTGGTTGCACTATTCTAAACTACTAAAATGTATAAAGGATGTCTCATAATTGGCCATGTATTTTTAAGAGTTTCTGTTTGAAGTAGCAATGAAAACTGATGTTGTGAAGTGAGGTTATGAAGTGAACCTGTCCTCCCTCAAAATGCAAATACAGTTTCGCTAATGGACAATCGGGTTAATGAAAAACTGAAAGTCGAGCGACGCCGAAAGTTTCCCATATTTATCGGGCATGTGGAAAGCGGCTCATTTCAAGAAGCTGTTAAACTCGATACAATGATGACGCAGTTCAGTTTTACTCATGTCGTAAACACTCCTGCATTACAAGCGAGCTGTGGAGTAATTTTCGCAAGTTATTGTGTCTATTCCGTCGAAATTAAGTGGTTGAATGCCCAAATCCACCCGAAATTTACTGTGCCCTATGGGTTTACGACACGTCAGGATTAAATTTATTGTTAACACTTGCAGGCATTGCAGTTTCGACGGGCTGATTGCTTCAGACAGCTGGTTTTTTTAGAATGCAGCTTTTGACCAAACTTCGCTCCAGAATCTCGGGCGTATAAATCATGTGTTTCTTTGCACCCCTCTTCCTTACAAATGTAATGTAATTTTTCGCTCTGCCGCTTTTATTGCAGCATTTTCTGTTTCGGTGCGTTGTTCCAAGTGTATTCTTTTACGGGATATGTTTATGTTCGTTTCCATCAATTTAACATTGCTCAAACACGTTCTTCTACGTAAATATTTGATTTTTGGCGGTGAGATTGGCTGGGCCACTGGCTTCTTTTATAAACTTGCTCAATCTATTGGAATTGAATAAATTTCGGAATGTTTAATATTGTGTATTACCGCGTCCACCTGGTGCAACGACCAGTGAAAGTAAAAATCAACTGGCAGCAACCAGTTGATCATACCTAATAAAAGTAGGCCATCGATAATGGTCTGTGGGTAGTTGATGATTTAATTTCTTCAATTTTATTCCGGGTGTTGTCGATTTATCTACTTTGCCTTTAAGCTGCTTAGTTTCGACGTCGCTAACTGCATTAGTTCAACCGGAAATAAGACGCCTTTCAGCGAAATTATTCTTTACTTGTTCAAATAGGTAAAACAGGGACTCCGAAGGTAATCGTAGTGAAATAGACGATTTGCTAAAGAGGACGCGACGGCCTGGAAAGAGTCCAAAGCCAAACTATATAGTGTTTCGGATAAAAGCGGAATAAAGCGTATTTCCTCTGGAAAATTTCCCGTTGAAGTAGATTATGGGGTAGGCGGATGTCGCAATGGAAATCGGGAACCTGTTGTTCGGGTCTTTTGGTTGGTGGTTAACAAACCATCATTCCGAAACCAAACAGGCAAGCTATCTTAAGCCGGATCGCTCTGAACGACTGGAAATTCACCAATTCCAGGATCCATTACTTTCGGTTTCCAGGCGCAGCCATTCCGAAATGAATTAGATTTAAACGCCTGCCACTGGCGGCCGTTTTACTTCTCCAACTTCTGGAATATTGTTATTAGAAGTTATTGTTCCGTTTTTACCGCCTGGATTTTCTCAACTATAAAACGTCATTGTAAATTTGAACAAAGCACGTTGGACAATGTTGGCTGTTTTGTCTGATTTAATGGAATTGTATTATTTTTCTTTTAATCTTCAACTAGTAGTCAGCGAATGAATGGGACGAAATTTGTTCTTGTCGGTTTTCGGCAGCTTACTGCTAAGTCCTTTTGGCACATTTCTATTGTTTTCACTAATTCCAGGGTTTACACATGTGCATGTTTTGCAGCAAATGCAACAGCGGGAATTTACGCGATTTACTCATCGAATTACTTCCAGATTTTCTTCTTGCAAATTAAAAAATTGTGCCTCAGTGGTTTCTGATTTATTTTACGCTTGCTGTTCGCAAGGGAGGTCAAGATTTCAACAAGAAAACCGATAAAATTTCGACATAACACACTAATTATCTGGAAGATTTTTTGCACACTCATCAATCCGCTTTTTGGTTCTGGCAACTCTTCAACAGGCAAGCACAGGTTGAAAAGGCGCCGTTGCCTAAGCGAAAGTCGAATCGAAGTAGAAAGCTAAATTTTTCAGTCTGTTTGGCAACACCACTTTCAGTTAACAGCCAGACAGGTGGACCTTTTTCGACCTTTTAAACCAGACAAATATCACAGATTGCAAGTGAAGGTTAAAAAATGCAGACTTAAATCAGAGCCGCTAGAAAGTTGCCTCTGGCAGTTCATTTAAAGGTAAAAGTTCTACCCAATTAATGCTCTGGAAGAGTTTCTCCTGCACTTTTTAGCCAAAAAACTGTGAGCCATGCAAGTGACGATGCGAAAGACGCAGGGCACAATTTATGTTGGAAATGCCAATTGAGGCTCCAGACGATTTTATGTTTTATATATCTTTTATTATTTAAAGTTGCACTCAAACAACGCCAAAGCGCATTTTTCTAAACTGTTAAACTCACGGGTTGTCATTTTTGTAAAACTAAAGGGCAGCTTTGCCCTTTTGAAGACTTTTTCGATATTTTCTCACAGGAAACTGAAAAGTTGGTCCTGAAATGTCTGATTGTGAGTCTAAAAGTGTTTGCAACAACTTTCCAGTTGGCACACGTGAGTACTACTCGAGTGGCTTTAGTGTAAGTGATTGTCCTCAAATTGGCTGGTTGTTCTTGATAAAATTGTGCAAGATTTAACGAGCGACACTGACCTGGTTTCCTCATAGCTTTTCGCGTTAGTTTATTAGCGGATGAGTGTGTCGAAGAACCAGGCAAATTCTAGTCGAAATTTTCCGTCGATTTCTAAAAAAAAATATTATGAGGTCGTAAACTGTGTCGCAGTGGAAACAGTCACTTCACATCCATTAATCATGTTACGCGTTAATATACATGGGCTTTGATTGGAGCGAAAATCCGAAAAAATCCGCTTATTTCCCGAACGTATGGATTTCGGCCAATTTTTTACGTCGGCTTTAAAAATAGGCGTGAACTGTGCTGCCAGAGTAAAACAGTGAATCGGCATTCGGGCCGAATGGATTTCGGGGATTACATTCGCATCGAAAACAGCCTTAAATTACGCTTCCTTTTTATTGCCGCCAAGCATTACCATAAAAGCTTCAATGATGACGCCGCACTTGATCCCACCTATTTAAAATCTGTTGAGCTTGCTCGCATTTGTTTTACGAGCTTGAATCGGACGCAAGCAATTGAATGCTTAAACTCCATTGGGCATGTTGCATAATAACTGGCATTTACAGAACAGGGATTTCTGGAACTTTTCGACCATCTATTCTCCTTTCTGACGCACATTTGCGCCTCATTGAATTATCCGACTCCAATCGGTTGCTTCATTCATCAATTTCACGTGAGGCACGGTATTGTTTAGCTCAACTGTCATTCATTTTTACAAATTGTGGGATTTGGCCGAAAATAGCTCGATGTATTTTCAGCTCCCTTGTTAACCACGTGGCGAACAGGAAGGCTGGAAAAAGTGTTACACCAATGATGATTGTAAAGCGGCTTTGCATCGTTTACTGACTGAGAATAGCCGGACGACGGCGTAAGCATCTGGGTCGCAACGGCTTGGAGAAGGTTCAAATGTTTCCAACAATGATTGAAATGAATCGAGTTCAGACTGAGTTGCTGAATATCGAAAGCAGCACTCATAAGCATCGCCTAAGATCGTGCTGAATTTAATAGAAACAAGCGCTAATGCGAGGCAAGACTTCTAAAAGGTTTTGCGCCGATGTTCAAGAATCTCTATTCTTCCCTAGCGTTGGCGCATTTAAACGCGAAAATTTGCAGGATGAAAAACTGTAAATAAAATGTTCATTTTTAACTAAATTTTTAATCACTGATGCCGAAAAATTTTGTGCCCAAGAAGAAACATGCTGGAGCTTCCAAGACCAAAACTATTTTATGCAGTACGACAATCATTTCGTTTGTAAAAAGGGTGAATTCTTCCATGCATTAAAGTGAGTGAGCAATTATTATGAAAAGCAATTTTTGTTAACTTGTGTTTCATTGAGAATTTGAGCAAAATATTTCTTTATTAAGCGATCGAATTTGCGTAAAATATTTTTTGGTTCTTACTCTTGTTCCGAAAAGTTCAGAAGATGGAGGTCGATGTTATCGAGAAACATTAAATTTCTCAAAAAATTTGCGTAATTTAGAAGCTCCTTGGGTCGATAGCAATAAAAAAACTCGCATGTGAATGCAATTTTTTTGAGCATAAATGTTTGGTTTTCATTCTTTTGCGAACATTTCATACTGCTGAGGTCGATGTTTTTGAAAAAAATTAAGTTTTTTAAAATGCCCCACACTTTGGGAAGCTTCTTAACAAAATTTTGATAACCCCGAGCTGTTGTACTGACTGTCCTAGAAAATTCCTGTGAACATCACAGTCACTAAAGACAGATGAAGCGAACCCGGGCAGACTTTCGATTAGTAATTGTTTTTTCCATGATCAAAGCTGGCAAAGATTTTTGCAGCTTGTGGCTTGTTGCGAACCAATTTGCAATTTTGGGGCTGCGCCCCCCAATATTGAAACCCCTTTTTAACGCTGATTGCTCAATAAACGCAACGTCGATGAAGCGCTGTCGGCATAACGTATTCGGCCATCAATTTCGCGCACAAGGGATTTGTTTTTCGGCTAATGGCGCTTGATAATGAAAGCCGGGCATTTAAATGCTAATTGCCATACAAGAAAAGCCGAGACTTTATTAAATTAATGCCCTTGATGCGTATTTACCGGCGGATGGTGTGCCATCAAGTGTGATTGCAGCCAGACATATGCTTAAAGTAATCAAAGCCTAATCCCAATGTCTACATTGCCGCTAATAAAGCTTTAATATTTATGGCTTGCCAAGACATCAGACCGGCAGCTTGTGGCCAGATAAATTGTTTCGGGAATATGCATTATGGCAGATTGGACTTAAATATTCATTGTGCAAGAAATTGCTAATGATGTTCTTCTTTCAGCGGCCAGAGTGCGGCTGGAAAATATCCACTTTTAAGTGTTTCTCTGCAGCGATTCGCTTACACTTTCCTCTGAAGGTGGCTTGATATTGTCCGGGGACTGTTTTATCTGCAGTTTAAATTACAAATGTCTTTTGTTGTGGTGAGTGCGAGCTGATTTTCGCCCCAGCCAGGAGATGAATTCTGGCGAAGCCAAAAAAGTAGCAGACCGTCTGGCGGTTACGTGCCGGCATGTCCGGCCGTTTTCGGACCCCGGACAGGTTCTGTGGGTTTGTTTCGTTATTTAGCATCAGTAAGGTCTTGTTCTTTGTCTTTTGGCCAATTGAAAGCAGCTATCCATTAAAAAGCGAGCCGTTCGCATCAAGGCGACACGTGTTCCATCGCGTACGTGATGCACTGAAATAAAAGCAACATTAAGCGACATTAATTCCATGCGATTTGCCCTGGGCTCCCGGCTAGATCCCGGATCGTGGAATAAAGTTTCCAATATCCTGGAATTGCCTGAGTAGTATTTATGGAACGAGGTAATTTCCTTACTCGGAACAAGAGTGATGGCTGCGTCGCCCTGTTACTACATTAGTCTTGCGACTATACCGCGTTTCCCGTAATTTGTTTCCTTATTTGGCGTGACGTTAAAAAAGCGCTTAGACGATGTCGGAAGCTACCTGAGCTTCATGGGAAATGGAAACGAAACGCACATTTTTTATCGGCCAATTTTCGAATCCCTGTCGCATAGCACGTGAAAGATACATTTTCTTATTACCGGGGCGGTTTCTTTTTGCTTTATTTTCCTTCACGGCGACGAATTTATTTCCTACAATTTATATTCGCTTCGGGTTTTATTCCCGCTTGAATGCAAGAAAGTCTTCTGAGGCCTCAGTTACTTTCTCCTTTTCCCCTCAAGTCATGCTCTTAGCCTCAAAACACTCTGAGTAGAATCAACAAATCGGTCTTTTTGTATTGAAGTGTGTAACTTTTTTGGTCTTTTTCAAGCCAATGTGCTAAAAAATTACACACTTCAATACAAAAAGACCGATTCTTTGATTCCAGCCAGTGTGTACACACCCATTCCTATTATTACTCTTACTAGAGCATCCGTCCAAGATAACTTAGTTGGAAATTAATTTTCGGGCTGTTACTGCATTTTATTGCACGCTTGGCTAATTTCCTGATGCTCTAGAGCATTTTTTACGCTTAATTTCAGGTAGCTTGCAGGTTTTCACAGTTGTGCATGTTAGAAAACAGTGGGTGAATATTTGTCATTCTTGAGAATGAATTCTGCACTTATATAGTCGGAAGACGCAACTGAGAGCAATTTATCTTGGGCGTAGCGAGAAACTGGACATTCATTTAATTAAATTAATTCACTAACAGAACGGCCAACCAGGCGAGCATGCCTTTTAATTTTGAAAATTAAAGCAATTAATTGCAATTTTGGTCGACTTTTTGCTCAAAACTTCTAGTGTAAAGTAACATGAAAAATTAAAGAGTGGTCAAAGAGTGGGACTTTATTGTTTTGTTTCGATTTGGGGCTTCGAAAGGCTCCAGTAACTCGATCTGTTTGTAAACACAACCCGAACTATAACAAGCAATAATCGTCCCAATCTACCCTTAATTCGGTATATTATTTTTGGTCAACATCATTGCGAATTTTAATAAAAAACTTAAAAAGAACTTGTTGCTTTTGGAACCGCATAGTGGAACCTAATACCAAAGTGAAACTGCAACGTTGGAACCTGTTCCATAAAAATAACCGTTAGTAGTAGTAACCTCTAGTAGGTACCGCTCGCTATATGGAAGAACAAAAACAACATTAAATTCGAGTTTCTCATGTTCCAAAGCCCCAAATACCAAGTCTCGACATATTTTTGTCCAAACAAATGCAATTTTTATAGCATCGCCAGCTAGTTAATCGTTGAACCTGATGGATAATCCAGATAAAATTCCCATAAAACTTCGATACATGGGAACGTCAGCAGACTCCGTATAACTTATGAATAACTGCATCGTTTTCCAGGAAATCAGCACGAGCCTGAAAGTTTATTTTAAATGATAGATGAGGCCACTCGGGCGATCCAACCGAAACGGGCGCTGCCCCTAAATAAAATCGTTTTGTTCCATGGAATGCCGTTTCATTTGAATAATAAGAATGGGGAATTCTACCTGGGCCCCCAAATTGGAATCGGCCATGCTTCATTTCGGCGATTTTTTAATTGCTCCCCATTCGCGTCCGTTAATGGTTTGCATCGGTCGTCTTGCGTTGTTGCTGTTTTGGTCAATTTGATGCAATACGGCTCGATTTACCCATGTAACCGCATGTAACTATATAAATTTGACTCCGAAAATCTCGCCCGCCGATAGAATGTGGCTCTCGCTATGCGAAAATCGATAAGATTATTTCATTGTAAACTGGAACAATGGTATAACTGAAACAAAGTTTGATCAATGGCCATTGTAGCTTTAAATGGGTTACCTGCACAGATATTTTGTTCGATTTGCCTGCTCTATTTGCGTTATCTGGGATGTTCGATTGGAATTCCAATTGAAGGGCCATTTTTTCTGTGTGCCAGTTTTGTCTGTTAAATTGTTTATACTGTGCAGTTTTGTCGGCCTGATTGCCATCTTGGAGATGGCAGGAATTCCTTGTTCAATTACAGCTTTGCTCTTGAGTAAGTCTAATCGTCGTGAAATGGAAAAAAGTGCCAATGATACCGGTTTTTTCGCTCCGAAGGCTTTTGACCGACTGGCTTTTTGATATCTGATCTCGAATTCTGCGACCTGCGCCCCGTAGGTTTTTTTAGTAGAACTCACGCCGGTTTCGGTACGAGTTTAGGCTAATTCGCTAAAGAGTCTCGCTCTGTTATCGCAGCTTTAATTAGCTTATTCTCCTCGGCCGAGGAATTAAGCGCGACCGGCTGGCTGGGCGCAAAACGGGTAATTTTTTATGCCTTTTTCATTTGAATTAGTCGGCTGAAAACCGGCCATCTTTGAGTAGCAAAATTGGCCAGTTGTTGCGTGATGATTCCGAATTCAATAAAAACTGCTCAACTTTCTAGACTTTATTGAACGGTCACTTCTGTGCTGGATTGCGGTTCTGGAAAATACAGCGAGCAGACGGTTGAAAAGCGGATAAATCTAAGGCCAAAGAAAGTTATGATTCGATTTTGACATTTTCCGCTGGTAAAACGCGGAAAACTGGAGCGCTAAGTAAGAGGGCTTGTCAGTGGCAAACGTTACTAATAAAGACTGACGGAAACGAGTAAAGACTGTTTTGCTGTGTGGGATTATTTTCCCGTCCGAAAGTGGCAATTTTTCAAAGTTTAGCGGTATAAAACAATTTTTGCTGGAAACCAGCGCAGTTCCATTTCCATTGATTGCTTAATGCCACATTTACCTTTATAAAGTGGGAAAAGGGAAACACTCGGCGTGCACAAATTAACGCTCTATGTGAAACAGCCACCCATTCGCAAGCCGTTTTAAAGGATTTTTTAAAGGAATTAATTGGCAATCGCGAGCACTTTTACAACATTGCAAATGCCTGCGAAAACAAAAGTTTCTTCTTGGAGGCAAAATTTCCCAGTTGTCCTAATGAATCGTCTTTTTCGTGCCTAATTTAATGGCCCCAGGCCAGATCAAGATGATTTTTATTAGTTGGTTTTACTGTCGCGGAAAATTGCGGCCCTAAAACTATGCAGCCTGCAAATCTGGATGCAAAAATTTATTGTCTCCCAACTTGAATTAAGTCGGGAGTTACTCGCTGATTACTCTAGTTTATGGGCCCAGTAAAGTACGATTTTGACGACAAACTAGGCCATGTTTGAGGCAATCAAACAAAAAAAACTGGCATTGATAATTGGGTTTTCTGTGGTTTTTCATAGTTTTTTTGGCCAGCTTTCCAAGCACGTCTGCCGGGTTTAGCAGATGAATCCAAGTTGGCTTATCGCAAAAAAGGCACTCTCTGTGTTTATATGTTCAAAGCATCCAGATGACCCTCACAGATTCCTGTCTCCTTGATCTCGGAAAATGTCTTTTTAAGGCCTACCGGGATGATTTATTACCTCGATTTTCAATACATATAAAACTAGTCCTCCTGCCTTTTTCGAGTGCCACTTCAGTTCAAGGGGAAGGAAAACAAAGTGCTCAGATGGGATGGTCGGAACGGCCTTATCTCGACATAAATCAAAGGCCACTCATACGAGCATCTCTGGAGAAATACAGTGAATCCACATTTGCCTGAAGAGAATTTGTTAATTGCAGTTTTTTCCCAGCTGAAATGATTGTTTTCCAAGTCCAAATCTTTGGTTCAAAGCATTGAGTGAGAGGCCAGCGGACAGCTATTAGATAAGATATAATCGCAAAAGGGGATCTTCTCCAGATACGCCCCTGCAGCTGCCGTATTTCCTTTATATTTAGATGGGCCAGACGCATGAAAGGTCTGGAAACCTATCGAAAACAAACGGAGCTGTCTTTGCCGATATGCTTTTAGGGCCTACTTCTCCCTATCATATTACCGACGGGCTTTGAGATGTTTATTTTCAAAGTTTTCGGGCATTGGCCAGCATTGTTGCGCACCGGCTGTGCATCATCAGCATTTATCTTTCTTTGCAAAGTTTGCTTATTTTTTCCCAAACAGTTTTTGAGCGATTTTTCCTTCAAAACTGCTACCTGAAAACGATTATTGAGAGCAGATCCAGAACCTTGAAGGCACCTGAAGTTCCAGCTAGACTGTGAGTGAATTTAATCCTGGAAATTCGTTTTTTTTTTAAGTTCTGAGCCTTATAAAAGCACCGTTTGCTGGCTTTGGAGAAAGGCAAAATTGAATTCAATAAAAGTAATCAAATGGGAAAAAGTTCGTCCTCATCAGGAAATATTTCAGTGCATTTAACGAGCGCGCTAAAATCGCGATCGTGCCTTTCGCAACAATTCCAATTTATGTTCATACGTACGATTTTGAAAGTTTGAAGCTCCCATTGTGGCGTATCTGGGTTTCAATCGCGAAACATTCGCCTCATTTAATCTATTCAAATGAATATTGAACAGTCCTACACGAACGTCTATTTCTAGAATGGGTGGGAGAGCGCTATTAAGTTCTGAAGTTCGAATAATTATAATATTTACCATTTAATGTCAAACACTGCTCGGTTTTGCTAATTGCAAGGCCCTGGAAATTCTAATTTCGGACCGAAGTTGAGAGGCACTGAATCCACGGAAGCTTTCATGCAAAAATCTTCTGGTTATCTGTAATCAGTTTTCAATGAAATGCTTGCCAAAGCTGAATTCTTTAAAGCTCGCAAGTGCACAAGAAAGCAAAACACTAACAACTATGGAACAGCCGAACAAAAACCGCGACTTTCGCTAAACAAAGCTGAAGTAAACTTTTTCGATAAACTTTGTTTCGCTTCCTTGTCAATAAATCTGATACCGTTTCGAGCCATTTATTCGGCCCGTTTGGCCTTTTGTTGGCGGTTAAAGAGCAACGTAATTTGTGATCTCGATAGAAGACTTTCGGCCCAAAAAAACCGTGTTTTCAGCCCGCTCGAAATCGATACAGACCGATTTTCGTACATTGAAATTGGCCGTGATTTATAGAGCAGCGTCGCCGCTGCCCACCGCATCATTTTGCATGAATAAAAGATCGCCTCTTATAATTTGATTTGTCTTGTTGCAGCCGTCGACGATTTATATTCTTCGGGGCTTTTTCAAATTTAAAATTTCCCCATGATGAAAGCGACTTTGTCTAGTAGAGGTTGCTCATCTCTGGGCATTAGGGGTGGATGTGACTGGATAAAGCGCAGGCAAGGATTTTCAGGAACTTGAAGCAAAGGCCAAATTTTGGTCTTTTGGAGCATGCCAGTAGCCTTTCGGGTAGTGAAGACTTGCGGTCTTTTAAGCGCGGAAGTTTTGGAAAGAAATCAATCGTGAAACCGCTGGAAACTTACAAGGTGAAACGATCCATGCAAAGAACGTATCAAAGGCTGGAATAACAAGGAAATTAAAAAACACTTTGTGACAATAATTATCCCGAAAATCCCACGTTAATCGGTCTCCAGACGACGCGCTCCCTTAAAATACGGCCACAATGGCGGCGCGCTTTTTAATCGTCCACTGATTAGAATCAGTAAATTTCCCTGTCCCTAGACAATGCTAGCAGGATTTAAGGGATTCGCCGATTCGCGGATTAGGGAAACTCTGGATGGAATCCCTCAAATCGGAGAGTGGCTCTTGTAAATGGCATCATTAATAAAAATTGCTTTTCTAGGCCTGTTTGCTCGTTTATGGCTGTTTTCATTGCGATGCCAGTGTGATAATTATGACGTTATTCCCGAGTGGGAATTCAGGGAGGAAAATCGCATAGTCGACTCTAGGGAGTGGTCCTTAAAAAGCAAGCCATTTTCAATTGAAAACATTCAGAACGTTGCATTTGCCCACTCGAAACCCATATGGAAAAGAGTTCGTTAATTCCCCCATCTCCTTTGGGGTTTTGCATGTCGCTCGTTTTCACTCGCTAGTTGAGAGGCTTGTTCAAGAGTGTTGGACCAGTTTTCCAAAGAAACCCACATTTTCAATTGATGTGATGGTCTCTGGTGCATAATTAAGGAACACTGATTATCTCCTGAAAAACTGTTTGGCCCCCACGCTAAATCTGTTCCATATCTAGAACCGAATAAATCGGCCGATTGACTAAAAATAATGCTGCTTTCAACAATACATTTAATTAGCAACTTCCAGGAAAACTCCCAAGCAAATGTACATTCCCATAATTAAATTTTACGATCCAGAGGCGCTACATTCATTAATTCGACGAATTATATACAGCCGATGCGAAAACAAACTGGATATTAATGAGGCTGTTTTACGATGCGGTCTGGAGCACATTCTGGATAGTTTCATAGCCGCACACGTATTTATCGTTGTTTTATAAGATAATATTTTAATGAATATTAAACGAGTCTAAATAAGCTGCGTCAAACATGTGAGAATAATTTGGCGCAGCGAACGGTTTTTAATCAGCGAAACGATAGGTTTTGTGCCATTATGCACAGGGAACATGCAGTAGTAAATAACCCGATTTGGAACAATGCCCCAGTTGAGTTGGGGCACCTTGGGACTGGCCATTTTTTTTAATCCGGCATAAAACTCCACCTGTGCCATAAAACCCTTCGTGCAGCCAAACCACCGTCGATCTGCATGTGTGGGGAAATTGCGTTAGCAGGAATTTTTATGGGCGTTTTAAAGTTAAAGCGTTTGGAGCAGTGGCGGTTCCCATATGGTACCAGGAATTTCAGCACGTAGGCAAAGAATTTAATAAAGGGCAAAAAACAATTAGAGGTGCGCACAAAAAACTGACTCCAGTCTAAGGTCTCACGGTGAACGTTTGTATTCGCTTGCAGAAATAAAATTCCTCTAAAAGCCTCGTTTATCCTGCAAGAAAAATCAGCCTTTGTCAGCCAACATTTCTAGGAAGTCTTCGGCAATTTTTCTAGCTGACTAGCTCTCACATAAAGTACACCTCCCAACAAATTTCCTCAATTTTACAAACTTTCCTCCACTCAATGCATTAAAAACCACACTTAATTAAACGAAGAAGGACGACGAAGTGATCACTTAACAAGTACCGAGTGATTTCGGGCTGATTCGATTACGTCCACCCATCGGATTTACATCAATTTAATTAAGTACCCGATAATCCTCAAATCGCTGATGAAAAGCGATCAGCTCGTTAATATGCGAACGATCCAGCGTCGAAAAATATGGCCCGAAGTTTAAATTAGATTTATGAATTGGTTGCGGGCTTATATGGGATTTGCCAGCGGGTTTTGCTATCGGGGTTTTTCAAAGCATTTCGCTTAAACAACACAAATTGGGCACATCTAGTTGCAATCTAATTGTGTTGGACTTTAGGCAAGGAGTGGAGAGTGCCACAGCGACAGGCAGGAGTTCTTGGCTGAGTGGATATGGAGGGAAAATTAAAAAAATTAAGCTAATACCTGTGCAGGAGTGACGCAAAGAGCGACATTTTAAATTCAAATTTAATAAACATCGTAATCAGCTTACAAGTCTGCAAATTGTCCGGAACGTGTCCTTTAAAGCGCGCTTCCAGAATCCCGGTCCAAAAGAGCTTTCCGATGCAAAATAAGAAACAGTTCGACGTTAAGCGGCTTAAAAGCGAAAAACGCACAGAGACGCTCTGTGCTCGGACTTGAAAGAGGCTTTTGTGGTTCTTTTCCAGCCTTTGTTCCAATTTTTGCATGAAACCAGGGGGCAAACTTGACCTCCTGCCGCCATTGCCGGTAAATAAATATGAGTGCGCTGCCACTGATTATTCATCCCCCTCATGGGGCACGAGGTGGAGAAGAGAGATATTTCACGACGACAAAGCCTGCGACGATAAAAGTGCAATTTGAGGCTCTGGAGGTGCTGTAAAAGTTTCTAAAACCTGCGAGAATGTCGCCGGTGAACTACAGAGCGTCGTAAATAATTATGCCGCAAAACTGCGAAAAAGAAGGGGCGACGTTGACGTAAATACTCCAAGTTTTATGAGGTCATTTTTTTCGAGCACTTGTTGGATGAGTGTGATAAATCATTGGACTTGCTGCAAGAACACTAGGGGTTGAAAGTGAGAGTAATGCTGAGAGCTGAAGTAAAATATAAATAATATACAAAACCACATCGGCAGCGTGAAAAAAATATAGTGAATCACCCAGCCAATGCCAGCTTGCCTTTACAAAGCGGGTTTCGTCGATCGCTTAGTGGAAGATTTCCGGTGAATGGGGGGCGATGATCGATGTTGGCAAAGCACTAATATGCGGCCTTATAATGCCAAATGACACGCATTGCCAAAATCATTATTCATGTTTTGTGGCGCGACAAAACGTGGCGCGTTTTTCCATTCGGGGTCAGGTTTTGGTCTTAGGAAATGGACTGAAGACCGGCACAATGGGAGCCATCAATTCTAACCAGGCCCCAAAAAAGCCGATTTAACCCACACAGCAACAGCAAACAGCGGCGAATGGTTCATAAGCGAACACAAAAGATGATCCTTTATCAGCAGGGTCATCAGCTAATTCGCACCATCATTGTTCTCAATGTTATGTAAAATTGACCATTCAGCACTTGTCTGGTACAATTCAACAGAGATTGTATCTATCAGGCTAATTACCGATAATCATGGGCATTGAAAACTTTTTTTGCTCAATTATGGCTCAACTCCACAGGAATAGCAAAGAATTAGATTTCATTTTGTTGCATTGAGTGTCCTGGTCCGTTTTGGCAGCACTTTTTAATTCGTAATGAACGATCCTCTGGAGCCAAGAAAGGCGGGGCCACAAGCGCGATCCAGGAAAACTGGCGTTTTCCTCCTGCGTCCAGGACAATGACACGCAGGCAGCAGGAATAGATCGGTTGCTTCACTGGCCGAAAGGGAATCGGTCCTTTGGAGGTGGTTTAGGCCCAGGTTGGAGAGGTTTGGAATTTCAATGAAATAGTAATAATAAACAGCGCGACGGCTAATAATAGAGAATCATTGACCAGATTCGGAGCCAAAATTTTCGAATTGATGTCTGGCCAGTTTGCGAGCATACCGGTTTGACGCGCTAGCATTGTTACGGCCCCAAAATAATCTGGAAAATTAATTTGAAATGTCTGGCAAGTGGTTTCGCCTCTGGCGTCCGTTAGTATAAGTCCAAGGCGAAAAGTTCCCGGCTTCGCTATTTAAAGCGCAGCTGAATTGACAGGAGAAACGCTGGATTTGGAGGTGGTCTTCTACGCCACTGGATGACTGGACCATTTTCCCGCTTTGAATGCCGAAAGTGTTTCTTAATTAGATTCAAGTTCAACCTCAATGTGGAAAATATGGAATCATCGTAAATAAATCCCGACCTGGATCAGCAGGGCGTCACAAACATCGCGTCGACCTTGAATCAATGTCGCCCGATGCATCGAAAACACCGCTTTTTCCGTAAACACAAAATATTTGTGACCCATAAAGAAGGAGGAAAATGTTGCATAATCGATGACGAGTGCACATATTGCGGTCTAGTTGATCTGTGGCAAAGTCAACCACTGTTTTGCATCCAGGCTGGATCGCTCCCAGTTTCTCAGTTGATTTAACACCGAAATGTCCATCTTTCCTCACTTGGAATGACAACGTCTCAATTGATTTTTTTGGGTCGATGGAGGTTTGAGAAATTGCCAGCGCTGCGAACTTGTCTGCACATTTCTAGGGTTCGAGCCACGGTTGAGTTCAATTTAGTTGAAGCCAAGATAATCCGTGCAGGACCTAAATGAACCCCAGCAAACCTAAGCGAACCCGCATCAGAGCCAAATATTCGGAACATTTTGCCACGTGGACACAGAATTACTGGAAATTAAATGTACATAGAATTTTTCAAGCGCCTGAGTGCCACTTTGAATTCGACATTTTTCTCTTAGGGCGGGCGCATCTGTAGATCTGATAAACTTTTCAAATACACATTGCGTTATTAAACTGACAGTGATTTTGATTTATCAATTATTGAGTGTGATATTATTGTGTTCGGTGCAGTTTATTTTATAACGCTGATAACAATAACAATGAATCAGCAAATTATCAAAGGAGACGCTGCAGATACTGCAAATATTAGGTTAAGGGTGCTTAAGTACTAAATCCCTTTTCGAGTTTCGCCTTCTTTTAAATTTCCAATTAAATTACACACACAATTATACACACTAAAGCAGTTTAAGTGTATTACAAACTTTTGAAACTCATCTTCAAACGACCGGGTATTTATCATTGCAAATGAGATTGCACATTGCCGTACACTGTTAAATATTGTTTTAAGAACTAGCAATCGATGTTGTGTAACAAAATTGTGCCTAAGATCCGCTACAATAAAGTTTTTGAAAAACTGTTGGACCTATTTTAAATCGCCTGATTGACTGTGGACGCAAATTCGTATCAAGAAAAGATTAAATTAAATTAAATCGTATCGATACAATGTCTTACTCTCCGCCTGTAGTCCAGAGGCTGCCCAGATGATGTCCATTTGCATTGTATTGCACGATTCAAAGTTTCGAACTGGTAAAATATTACTACCTACTTGTTTAGTGATTTTCATCGGAGACAATTGTTCATCCAGATGTTGAGCAAATATTTTCTAAAGAAGGCAGGGTCAATTTATGAAAAACGCTCAAGATTAAGTGCAAATAAAGTGTCACAACTATTATTAATAACTTTTAATGCAATAATATGTTCTATTATTTGTTATTTTATTTTGTAACAACAAATTATCAATATTTAGATATCTATTTTGTAATCTTTCATATTTAACATAAAATGATAAACATCATTACTGTTTGGTAATAATATGTAATAAATATGTTTTGAATTTAATTGAACAAATATTTCAGTTTACCTCGGTTATTTCAGAAAACATGGGTTCCGTCTTCTTATTTTCTATCC
>NW_026018661.1:0-17154 GCF_020466585.1 Dendroctonus ponderosae | reverse complement strand
TATATCATACATTAATTAAATGAAATAAACATAGAATATTAACTAACACCCGGTATATTGAAGAATTTTGCAAACCAAAAATAATATTCTTAGAATGCAACGAAAAATACCTGAAAGTAAAAGAAATCAATATAAACAGTATTTCGATTTGTGTGCAAAATGGACAAAATGAATACTCCAAATATATGTCAAGGCTTAAAGTAGCAACAACGCTACACATGTAAGTAAAAATAATTGAATATTTGAACAAAGAATTCTAGTCTTCCCAGAATTGATTGTCCTGACTGATCACCTGTTAGGCCTAATTAATCTCAGAATGTTTTAAAGTGTTGCAATTGTAATGTATTTTAGTGTGATTGTTTTTTAAATTAATGAAAACATTTTTTTTACTATCTGTTATTTTAGAGAAACTGATGATCGTGGAAAACACCGAAACGTATTTTAATTGATAAATAGACAATAAATGACTGAAGCCCAGGAATTGATTTTTGATTTGGAATTGAAACACAGTCAGGAAAGTATGTACAATTTAAAGTTAGTCTAAAAATGAGCGCTTCCAATCAAATACCTCCTCTGGTTTCAAAATTGATGGTGATCAATCTAGAACGAGTAGCAACTTGAAAGTTTTGTAGTCTATAGAAGAACCTTCATATTGAACGTGGTAAAACTTTTTTTTAAATCTTACTGAAACTTTTTTTGAACTGAATAAAATCATTTTAAACAGTTGCAAGCTCTCGATTAAAAATTCCCAACTTTTGACCGATAGCCACTAACAACTTAAAATGCTCACAATGTATGGAAAAGAGTTGATTCTAAAAACGCGCAAAATGTGATGAAAATTTCGCTAAAAGTTGATTGTTCGAAGTTTTTTAAAAGTTGGCCTAAAAATGCACGTTTTCAATCAAGCCTGGTTAAAAAATCAGTAACTATCAATCTAGAGCAGGCAACTTGACATTTTTACAGTCTATAAAAAAAGCTTCATGCTGAGCATGATAAAAAATTTCCTTTAAATCGTACTGAGACTTTATTTTTGAAAATTTTGTTAATTATGGTGTAAAAATTAATGATTATTAACAGATGCAAGCTCTGGATTAAAATTCTCAACTCTGACCGAGACCGAGTCCCCTAACAACTTGAGGGTTGTTCTCCATAACATAAAAATGTTATCAAAATTGCACTGAAACCTGCATTTTTAAAGATTTTTGAAAGTTGGTCGAAAAATTACCGATTCCACTCAAACTCCTTCTTTGGTACAAAAATTCGTAGCTCTCAATCTAGACTAGGTAACAACTTGAAATGTTTGTAGTATTTAGAAGACGTTTCCTTTCGAATGTGATAAAAATTCCTTAATATCGTATTGAATTCGATTTTTTCGGATTTTTTAAATTATAGTGTAAAAATTAGTGATTGTAAATAGTTGCAAGCTTTGAAGTAAAAATCCTCAACTTCTGACCGACAACCACTAACAACTTGAAATTTTTCATAGCAAGATTTCCGAGAGTTGACTCGGATCACTCTGAAAATTTCTTAAAAATTGCACAAATTTTACTTTTTTTATTTAAAATTAAAATGCGTAGGTAAAGCGTTTCAAAATAACTAAGCTCAGAATTGAAGTGAGCCTTGAAACTCGATGATGCAAATTTATCTCATTGGTTTATGAATAATAGTTTTTGAAAGAAACTTAAATGATTATTGGAGGAATTAAAATCGCAATACAAAAAATATCAGTTTTAATAACAATTCAACAGTAAAAATAATTAGTCGAAACAAGTAACAATTTAGACAAATTACAAAAAATATTCTACTGTCTGCCATTTTCTTATGCAAATTTGGCATAGTTTCTTCATTGCCCTTACAGCATTGAGGTTGGGAATAGGCCGTAATTCGTCACCACCTGAAATTACATTGTAGCTAAATTATTCCTTGGTAGCGTGAGTTCGACATAAGAGCTTAACGAGTTCGACAATATATTTTACTTTTTTAAAATCCCCACAACGAAGGTTCTAAGGAAGTTGAATCAGGCGGACGAGGTTGGAGCCATTGGTGCCATTGGTGCCTGTCCGTTTTTGAGGGAAATACTGGCTTAGCTATTCGATAAACCGTCGAGAATTATAGTTGAGGGAAATATTCCCAACCTAGAAAACGGTATTTCATTTAATAGTTCCGCTAAATTTTCATACAAGATCTTAATATAAACATCATAATTCAAATGTACGACAATATGTTATATTTAATGAAACAACTCGCATGGAATGCAAAACCCGTTTCTGCATGGTACAATATGAAACTAATAATTAGGACCTGCCGGAAAATATAAATTCTGCCCATGATTAACAGTCAGATGAAACTAAACCATCTCTTGTAATAGATAATGTACACAAAAATATAAAATTGCTGCCTTAAACAATGAATATTAACTAAAGCAGCACGAAAAATCATGTTAGTGATATAATTCAGCAAAAAGACAAACCGACAATAATTTAGATAACGAGACACCTGAAAGTTGAATACAGTTTAAAAGAAAATTACCGAAGAGATTTACCAGATGAGAGAGATGCCAACTATAAGCCAGCAGAGAGTTTTGAGAGCCAAAGAAAAAATGCAAACGCAGGAAAAAAATGACTAAGTAAAAGTGATGACTGGGAATATAATGGTATTGCGGCCAGCGAGAAAAAACGATATTTGGTGGCAACGCAGCCAGCGAGATGCTGCAGAAAGTTAGGGACAGCTCGACATATTTAGAATAGGGAATGTTCCATAATTGACCAGAATATTCGAGTGTTGCCAAATTGCTATATAAATCAGCGCGACTGTGAGCTGAAGTATGAGTGTACGCTTAATACGACTGTATACTTAAATTGTGTTTCTAAACTTAGTATATAAATAATGAAAACTGATGTTGTGAAGTGAAGTTAAGAAGTTTTGTGAAAAAACATAAATAATAAGAATGGTCATTGAAAGGCACGCATTTTCCGCCAATAGTAGTAACAAGTAGTTCAAAGGTAAATTTTAATACCTTAAAATTGTTTTAAACTGAATGAAGTGAGAAAATTACCGTTGCTTCAGTATGGTGGTAGATTTATACCGATTGAAAGAAAATAAACTTGTAGTTGAGGACCAAAGGTCTTTAAACAAAACTGCTCTACCAAGTGACTCCACCCGAATCACAAAGATCACACAGCAAAAATGTTGCCTGCTGCTCTCTAGGGAAATCTATGACCAACTGCATAATCCAGCGAATACCGATAGAAAATTAAAATTAATTTCTTAAAGTGTAAAAAGTTTTCAACTAAAAATTGAAGAATTGAAAGAATTATTCCTATACTACGTCTAAAAGCGTATGACCGTAAATATGTCTGCAAATTGCAATGCAAGAGATCGAAACTGCAACATCTCTTGATTTAACAATACCACATTTTAACTGTCCGGCTTTTCATTGCATTAAATTATTGTCGTTTCTCCCTCAGCTTTTAGTCTGATCCAGGGTGCCTATACATATTCATATAATTGTAATCGCATCATGCATGTGTCATTTGAGCACTGTAACTACATTTCCTGAGCAGTCGGCGGGTTATCAAGGCTTTGCGAGGGTCCCGCTCGAGTTACGTAATAAGTCTCCCCGCAGAATTTTAATGTGCCATTATCAGTTAAGCGAGAAATATGACGAGAGGGAGCTAAATCTCCTATATATAAAATTATTTTTACTCTAAGCTGAAGTATTTCTCCCCTTAAGCTTTCTTAGTTCGTGGAATTTAATCAGCCTTACCTTTCCTTTACCACTATTTGGGATTAGGTGTTTTTAGGTATAAAATTTCCTTTTTTTGCAAGAACATTTTTCGTCTAGGTTTGAAATGGAAAACTTTCATATTAGGACTAAAGCGAGCCGTGAAACTTTTATGGAATTGTAGAGTGAAGTAGCTATCTAAATGCGGAGCAAAGGGCTCTGTACAACATCAACCATATTCATATTTATGATTTTACGGGTAGATTCATATTAAAAAGTCTAATGCACATCAAATTTCATTTAATATTCGCTAAAACTATACGGGGTAAGAGAGAAACAAAGTACTAGATCACAATTTTGATTTCAAAATGAAAACCAACAAGTTGTAGGTAATTTTCTTCGTCCGAACAAAACAGTTGTAATAATTGCCACTACCTCCATTTATAAATGTAATTCGACAAATATTGTTAAACGATTAAAATAGTATGGCTAGGCTTCAAATGCGGTTTAGCCAAAACGGGTGTCAGCAACAAAGTTTGTTAAAATTCAAATCATACTGCTTTTTAAACTCGAAAAATAGTTAAAATATCAATCCTTGAAAATCGGTATATTTAACGAAATTAAACAATGTAAACTTTTTTAAAATTATATTTATATTACATAGATTGCAAGAGAATCATTTCCAATATCAACCTGTAAAAGATAATGTTAGCAAATAGATAAATGAAGAAAAACTTTAACTTTTGCATCTGCTTCACTTTGCCGATGCGGTAAAGATATTGCTAATTCCAAAAATCTAAGTCTGTCAAAATGCCTCGAATTCGACGTAATTTTCGTCAAAGAGAAACGAGGAATGTAACGAGCTGAATAAAAACACTCTTGATTCCTCAGATCCGAAATAATGGGCATTTTGTAGTTGTTAAACCACTTTTGAGTGATACTTTTAATCGGCAATATGCTCCTTACTGGAAACCCAAAAAATTTATAAAATGTTTTTTTCACAAACTGTTTGTTGGGTATTTTGCCTCAAAATTTGTTGTCTAAAAAAACAGAGTTTGAGGCGAAATACCCAACAAACAGTTTGTGAAAAAAAATAATCCGCTTCATCAATGTAATCTTTATTTTTTATTTTGTGTTTGAATCTGACTGACGATACTTTTGCAAAACTAAACTTTTTTAAACTGCATTAAAAATTTACAATATCTCTTACTTGGGCATTTAACGTTAACTATTACCTTTATTTCATAAAGGTATGAAGAATTATAGATCTTGCTTTGTAAATTGAACATAAAAATTATTAGACACTCCAAAAACAGCTTTGACTAAACTAAAAGAAAACATCGATAAAAAACCAAGAAAGCCATAAGAATACGCACTAGAACCAACCACCAAGAAAGCCATAACTTGGTTTATCACAGAAGTTAAAAGAGTGAAAAGGAAAATTTAAAACATTTTTACAATACAAGGAATCTCTAATACCTGAAAATCAAAACAGATTGAAAAAAATCAAGAAACTAGGTCAACAATGGGATCAGAGAAATTAAGGAAAAGTACTGACAAATGTTTAGCAATGAAATGGACACACTAGGATGTATGGGGCACAAAAGCGGATATGGAAATTACTAAGGGGAAACAAAGGAAACAATACAGATAGGCATAACAGAAGAATACACGAAATTGTTCAATCACAAAGAAATGAAGAAGAAGAAGAAGGAAAGCAGCTTTGCCAGACCGGACAATTGCTTTTGCTAGATACTTTGATTTAAAAAATATAATACTGAAGCCTGAAGCAGAAGAAAGAGGAGTACACACTTCTAACAATGTAAAAAGGTTGCTCCAATTGTACACTATTGATTGATATTTTCCCCCAATTAAAAGGCAAGTTTGCAGCGTAATTTAAAATTACCCTAGCTGAAAAGTAATTTCCCACATCGCGAATTGTTATAGCTATGGCAAGCTCAATTTTGGAGGGTGAAAACAAGATCGGTTCATGCGATAAGCAGTTACTTTTCATTTTGCGCGCTGACATCGCTCTCGTTTTAAAGATTACTTTGTATGTGTATAGACATCCAGGTTATTATTATTTTATGCTATGGCAAATTATCCATCAAAACGCGACCCTTGTATGTTGGTGGGGGATTAAAAAGAAAATTTTCTTGCGGGAATATGAATTTCCTGTTATGTTAACGTTATGCTGAGAGGGTTGGAAGATGTAGGTTAAATATTATCGCTCACCGGGTCAGAATGGGTTATCAGGACCACGATACCATATCATACCAGATACTCGATGTAGTTGTCTAAGATATAGATTTTTTCTAAAAAAATGATTCACTACCGCTGGTCCTAAGGAAACCGGCATATTCATCGAGAAACGGTATTAAAAGGACGATATTGGTGTAAATGTGTGGTTGAAAATTTTACACCGAAAGCCAGTGGAATCTAATTTTTTATGGGCATTTAATTGGAGCTAGATGATTTTCCTCCTTATGAGTTACAAAAATTTAAGTATTTCTAACGATACGGCGCTTCACCACATCGGGATCGTGGCTGAACAAGATATTTAAATACATGGATAGGCCTGGGTAACACTGTGTTGAGTTGCGCTTTTGAGTTGTTGCCGCTCTCTGAGTTAACGAGGTTTAACCCATCGGTCAATGAGTTATAACACATTTACCGATGGAGATCTAAACAAGGTCATCAACATTTTTTATGAGTAACTTTTTGTCAGCAACTGAACTGAGTTACTGCGCCGGTGCCTGGGCGAGTTACCTTTTCTGTAGAAACAATTGCTTGAAAACATTTGTTATTCGTATTTAAATCAAACGGGAAAAACCGGAAATTTTGAAGAAACTTAAAAATTCTGAGCGATAAGGGTGACGAGTTTTCGAATGAAATGATTAAGTATATGCTTTTACTTTCTCTGGTCGTCGTTTGAGAAAACTTAAATTTTTTGTTAAATAAACAAGAGAAGTTTGTTTAGATTGTGTTCCAAATTCGAAGGTAAAACGGGTAGTCGAAAAAGACAACAAAAAGAACAAACTGTAAAGACGACGAGTTTTCTTGTAAAATCGATCTCTTAGCTTTTTGCATAAAAGACGCTCAGTTTGGCAGTATTTTACAGTAAAACGTTTAGAAAAAACGCGTTTTTCTGTTTAGAGAGAGTTTTGTTTAGAAATATTGACCTAAAAGAAATCGAAATTTTAAAAAACCAAGTGATTCACAGCGACAAGCGTGACGAGTTTTCAAATAATGTATTATAAACTTTCGCTTGTTCTGTGCGGGGAAATATTTTTGGGAAAAATCCAGAAAAAATATTTAGGACTTTGTTCAAATTTCAAAGCTGCAAAAGGTTCCAGAAACAAATTTACAAAGCTGTTCAGGAGCCGAGTGTTCAAATTAAATTTATTTTATAATTTTCACATAAATTACCTGAAGATTGTCAGTAGTTTAAGTAAAACTAAAAATAATACGTTTTTTTTGCGTAGAAAGAATTGCATAATAGAAACTTTGCTAAAACTGGAATGACCTGAAATTTGAAAAAATGTTCAGAGCGATGAGGGTTAGTTAGTAAGTTATTTTTTTGGAAACTTTTTTTCTCTGACCGTTTTTTCAAGATACTCTTAATTACTTTCTGTAAAAACTGAATAAAATTATTTGGTTTTTGGGTCAAATTCGAAGCTGAAAAGAGTTTCCTAAAGTTCCCTGCAAACCAATGAATGAGGCGAATTTTCTAGCACAATTACTTTTGTCATTTTTGGCTAAAAATACCCCATTATTGTCAGAAAAGAAGAAAATAATGTTTTTTGCGTTTTTCATTAAAAACATTTAGTTTTGTGATCGGTTTTTGAAAAAATCTTAATGATTTTCGGAAAAAAAATATTGTAAAATTCCTACAAAGCTATAAATTTATCTTGTAATTTTTCGCGGAAAATGCCTTAAGATCGTCGGAAAATTGTAGAAAATTGAGAGTTTAGAAGAAAGAGTAACTTTGCTAAAAGTTTATAACATTCAGAAATTTTGAAGAAACTAAAAATATTTCTAATAAATGGCCGTTAAAATAAATCTAAAAACAACTAAAAGAAAAGATTATTAACATTTTCCCAGCAAGAATCATATTATTATTTTATTAGGAAACAATTATTTTATAAACTGGCCACCTGGATCGCCAGATATCACGCTCGTGGATATTTATTAAGATCAGGACTATGAAATATCCTCACTATATTATTTTTCAAGTTCGAACTCCTTTACAAAACTGATGTCTACTTTTTATCAAAACTTACAAAAAAAGAGTTATATATTAGTTCATCTTCAAAATTAATTAAATAATATGATTTTGATTAATTTTCATGAACTATTTTTACCCAAAACACGAATGTTCTTTCGTGTTTCCTAGTTTTCACATAGAAACGGAGTTGCATTTTTTATATAATAAACATTGATGAGAAGTTTTTGGTCAAAACGCCAGCAAATGTAAACATATGCTAAATCATTGAAATTAGGATAAAATATCCATTTAAAAGCAGACAAGAAAACCCTCTGCGTATTTAAAAAATGGAGTTAGTGTCTTAAGTTATCTTATGAACTAAAAATGCTATTTTGTTAAATTTAATATTAATGCGTAGAGCGAATAAAATATTGTAAGAAAAGCTTCTTTTGTCAGTCATTAGTTTTCGATTATTTCGCAAAAATAGGTATTGGTAATATCTAGTCATTTTTCAATATTTCCGAAACCTAACAAAATTTGCAGCAGTATTTCGAGATCTTAACTTGTCATCAAGTTCGACAACTTTTCTCTAATTTAATTAAACTGCAACCCTTACCTTCTGCCCAGAGGATAGCAATAGTGACCCGTAACAATTGGACCTCCTTGTATATTAGGTATATCCTGTTTTTAGTAAAACTTCCAACAAACTATTGAAACGTGTTGAATTTAAACAAACATCAAACTCTTTGCAGAAAAATTGAATAAAAAAGCAAATTGAACTTACTTAAATTTGAGAATGGTAACATTTTGGATTCATACAATGACTGTAAATAAAATTGTTATAATTCCTTTTAAGGGCCTTATCTAGAGAGAACGGCAAAAATGTACAATTTAATATTTGAAGTAAAAAATTGCAAATACTGCTTTAAACTAAAAGGCGTGTAGCGGCAACCATGCATTCAAAGGGACATTTGTTGGCAAACCCGTTACAACGTTTATGGTTAGCTTTCAAATTGTACTCTTCAACACTCAAAATGAATCATTGATTTGGAAACACTCTATTTACATTAAAGGTGGTGTTTGTCCCCAGTGCATACAAAAAGTTTATTTAATCTACCCCACTTAGTAATTATTAATTCATTAGTATGCAAGTCCCTTGGACAAGTGAATATGAGGCCAGATTTATTCATAATTCATAGTTTATTTTAATATATCAAAAACTGTTGATGAAAACTCAACAACATTTTGAATATTTCTGGGGGATAATAATTTGATACAAAAAAGCGGTTCTCAACTTATTGTGAGACGTCCTCAGCCATCAGGTTCTTATGGCCGATTTGTTGAAGATGTATTTAAAAAGCCACGTAAAGGCTTATATATTCCCAGAATTAATAACACGGTTGATTTTGTCGGTTGACAAAAATCACTTTCAGTCATCCCGAAATCCAGGAAAGCAGCAATGGCCCCATCGAGAGTAGGACTCGACGGGGCGCCACCGGGCTTTAATTAAAGGGAAACGAGTGCCCCTTTAATGCGGCCTATCTCGTGTGCGCGATTAAGGGCCTGTCAAAAACAGAGAAATTCATTTTTTCGCTTTCGTTCTCTAATTCCTTTTTTATCAGTTAAGCAGCATTCATCTGGCGTCCGGTGCTGTTTTTTCCCGCTCTTTTAGAGAATGCAGATTTGGGAACGGAGACAAGAGAGGCACAGATGGGGACGCAAATTTGTCACCGAAAAAGTTTGATTGTTTTAAATTCTTTCCAGGATATAACGTGCGATACGATTTCTTGTTTTAGGTTTCCATCTAAATTTAGAATTAATTTATCTTCTGAGTTTTAAACCGTTTTGCATTGATGGCTTGTAACAAACACAATTTCATTACGCATTGAAGGGGCAAATCAAATTTAAACGGTAGAGTGGCATAATTTAAATACAATTCCAAGAAATATGGCGCCGGATTTTTTGGGTAAAATTCAAAATATTCTGATTTGTATACTGGTAAACTGACTTTAACATATAAAAATATGTTAAACCATTTATTTTTTGAAACCGTTACTGTTTTACCGTTTTACTTGAAACCGAAATATGGTCATTCAAGGGGTTGACAGACGCAAAAAGACAAAGTTTCGCTTTTAGCCATTATTATACCTTAAAATTAAGAGAGCCTCGGAACTCGGGGGGATCAAAAAGTAGACTAAAACAACAGCGGAAATGGACACTGAATTTTGGAATATGGAACGTGCAGGTAACGGGAAATTGTTCTATGTGTCCAGCGTAAATTAAACATAACAATCCTCCCTGAAACGAAAAGGGGAGGACAACGAATCGGTAACTTGCACAAAAAATCAATTTGAAAAATATTACTCGCAAACGTAACTTAATACTATTAAAAACACCACCGTTTACCAAAAAACTATTTTTTATTTCTATGCAATTAATATAAGCAATTAAAAATTGTATAATTCAAATCACTCTTGTAACGAGCCGTCATTGGCTGGGGGCCAGTTGTGACGTCAACTAGCTAGTTTGCCGTGGCGGCTGCAATGCGGAGCATGTAAACATGTAACCTCAGTCTTGATATTGTCGTTAAAACGTTTCTATAGCGTCTTTGGAGAAAAATAAAATATTTCAAAATGATTTACGCGGGTTTTGTAAAAGGACAATCTGACATTTTATTACTAGTGGCTATGTTTATGGTGGCATCTTACATTAAAAACACCAAAAGTTTTACTCTTGCTGAAGTTCGCGGTGTTAAAGCTAACAGGTAGATTTATAGACAAAATAGTCAGTAGTTTTAATAATATCAATCGATAAAATGTTAGATTGGAGTTTTAATGGCTCTAATATTCAAAATTCAAATAGTAGGTACCTATTCATTAAAATGTAAGTGATTCAACAAAGTTAAGTACAAAAATATGTACTAAGTAAAGGAATTCTATTCATTGAATTACTGAATTCCCGTCTCTGTAAATGATCCGTTGCCTGGACTTCTTGGATGAAAACAATTTTGTATGGATGCAATCCAAAGTCTTTTAGTGAAATTCGCCACAAAGACGTCTTGGAGATGCCTACTTCTTGTAAACGACGATGAATCACTAAGATTTGATCTTCATGAACACTTTGACACACAGCAGAAATATTTGCTTCACCTCTTGCACATTTTTGCCTCACTGGCACTGTAACATCATGATGTGTAAATTTTGTTTCGAACTTTATCACTAAACGTTGTGTCGCAAATAAAAAATTTCCGCCGTGCATAGAAGCGTCAATTTAAAAATGAGGCATTTCCAATGAAACACTCTTTATATACAGGGTGAGTCAGCGGAGCGAGACCTTTCTCTTAGATCGTCCAGAAATAGCGACTAAAAAGAAATGATTATATGAAAGTGTGGTTGTGGCCAAAGTTTTTGTTTCTGTTCCTTTGAAGTATACAGGGTTTTTCAAAATAAAGTTATGACAGTCAAGTTTATTTTTTTAAATGGAACAGCCTAATTTTTAATCCAGATTCAGGTTCTATATGGAATTCGAAGTATTTTTAGTAAAACATGCTATGTGACTAAAATCAAGAGTTTGGACATAACGACATTTGAATATGGGAATGCAACAAAAGTAAACTTATTTATTTTTTTTTACTAAAATAAACTATATAATGTTAAGGCAATATTAAAGAAAATGTTCTCTTTCTTGTTTTTGTGTTGTTCTGTTCTCAAATTACATCCTTTATTTTAGTAAAAATAAGTTATGATAAAGTTTACTTTTGTTGCGTTCCCATATTCAAATGTCGTTATGTCCAAAGCTCACCTATTATGTTATACAAGAAATTCTTTGAATTCAATGTACAAGTTGAATATGAATTAAAAAGTAGACTATTCCATTAAAAAAAACAAACCCGACTGTCATAACTTTATTTTGAGCTACCCTGTAACAGAAACAAATACTTTTTACACAACCACAACAGTTTCATATAACCGATTTATTTTCAGTTGTTAGTTCTGTACGATCTAAGTAGAAGGTCTCGCTTCGCGGATTCGCCCTGTATATTAAGAGAATTATAGCATATTAACAAATTTCTCGGTGTTTATAGCATTTCGTATGATGGTTAGTTCTCCTTGAAAAGGCTGGACAAACAAGAAAAGCTCTTTTAGACAATTCTAAAAAAAGAAAACTATCATCAAAAAACTAAATTCTAGTCTAGTCTCAATTCAAAGTCTATTGAGTAGAAGAAGGCAAAGTTCCTTTCATAAAGCTTAAAAATAGAAAAACACTAGTAACACACTCTAAAATTGTGCACAATCTGCATTAGCATTATACCGGTTTCGCAAGATCTGCAACCTCAAGAAACGATCATCTTTTGGGGAAAATAATAGCCAAAGAATTAAGCTTCAAACGAAAAAAAAAATTTATATCGGTTATCTGCAATTAACGTCGGAATACTTTGAACGTTGCCTTAAAAGCTGGTGCATTTTTCGGAACTGAATCTATAAGTCTAAATAATTTTTGCTTTCTAAAAAAAGGGCTACCAACCAAGTTTTTGTTTCTTCATTTCATTTAATATTATTTTAACTGGCATATACAGGATGTTATGCCGGTATTACATTACGCTGTTTTCCCCGATTTATTGGCCAATAAAGTTAGCTTATTATTCCAGTTGGGTATTGTGGCGATATGCAGATTATAGCACATTAGGCAATACCCAAATTCTTGGCTTATGGCTCCAAAGAAGCGACTAATTTTCTTAATTAATTTGCCAAAGTTATCGCATATAACACAGATGTTCAACATCTGAAAAACAATAAGAAGAAAAGAATTACCTAACCCTCAGTTCCTAGTCAGTTTACTTCAAAAACCGCTGCCAACATCGTCGTTGCACTGTTAGCAAACAGCAAATAATCCCAAAAATCTCCAGAAAATGTTCACCATCCGCAATAAATCGGTCGATTTATCGATCGCCCCGATTCCACGCTTTTACGGTCATACGTGTGTGGTGACTTTCAGTTATTATTCAATAAATCGAGAAAAAGTGCGTAGTGTAAAACCGGCATGAAATTCTTGTTCATCTAAATTGAGTATCCGAATGAGAAATTTAGAAATAAATACGGTGCCACATTGAAAACATTAATGAGAAGCGCTTGATCTGCAGTTATTTATGAAGTATTTAGCAATACGTAGGTATATTCTAAATGTTCCAAAGTGAGAAATTGGATTTAAAATGGAAGGACCTCCTTGAGGGATTCGTAAACAGGCAGTAAGTTACTAGTGGGAGAATATGTGAGCTCAGCGGCAACGGAACTGACGCCAAAGGAATACAAATCAATGGATAGGAATTTTTCCAATCCATTTCTCTTCTCCCAACGGAGCCCGAAACACTCTGGAATATTAGGAGCACACCTGTAGTGAGCCCGGGGTATGTACTGGCCCTGAAAAATGCATATCTTGTTTCGTGGGGCGACGGCAATACATTATTAAACCTCTTATATTTTTTATTTGTCTTTACACTGAGGGCAACACACTAAAAATACTTCGTCGAGTCTTGCTTGCCATTGGTCAATACATTATGAGCGATTAGGCAATCTTAAACAAAAATATTTGGCTAAAAATGTGCAACAGTGATATAGAAACTGAAAAAATGTGCTTCATTATAAGAATCGTGTCTAGCTGACGAATGGATTTTATTTTGGCTTAAGCTTTCAACATTTAAGGCGCCTTCAGAATTGAACAATACAGCCATGGCAAAGCTCTACTTCTTCAGAAAAATCATTCTAGAAATTAATTATGGGAATCAATCAGATGACCTTTTATTGAATGTTGCTTTGATTCTACTGTGTACAATTTGTGAAAATATTGGATTCTTCACATTTTGGTAGATTTTTTGAATTTGACAACTTTTGGAATGAACAAATAGTTATGAATATTTTTAGCTAAAATGTATACCACTTAGGTATAAAGAGTACAAAAACCTTTAAAAAAAGTTATAGTACGATTTGTTTGAAGGAAAACTAAAGTAATTGAAGAATTTTTAAAAAAGAGCTAAAATTGTCGGTTTTTTTTTTAAGTTTTTTGAGTAAATAAATAAACAGATTTTAATTTCGTTTCTCTTATATTGTAGCTATTTTTAACACTTGAAAAAAAGTACTACACTTTTTTCAAAACCATCAACGGTTCAAAAGTTATGCTCAAAAAACGGGTTTTTGCACTTTCTTTAATTATTTAAACAATGTTCCACAGCCGGAAATCGCGCTCAAACTATACACATATAAAACAAACATCCATCCAAACAACTTCCAATAATCTTTTACTTTCATCTATTTAGTCTGTACTACTACAGTCTGTACGCTAGAACTTTGGTTGCACGTCATCAGTGACGAAATTTGTCTACCAACATAAAAACAAATCTTTTTTGCGGTGTTTCTGGCATTGGAAAACCTCAAGCAATCAGAAAATAACCAAAAAACTTTAGAATACTACTTAATTTAAAGCGATGTTGAGTATTTATGTTCATTTTTTAACTTATGGGGTTGGTGAAAATTACAATGCTGTCGAATCGACCGAAGACTTATCGGAAATGTTTTAAAGACACATGATGGTTTCTTGTTCCAGGAATAATCAGCAAAAGCGAGACAGCATTGAGATAATTTAATACCGTTTCGAGTTTTTCGATACGCTGGACAGACGATTAATGACGTGCGACCAAAGTTATGGCGTACAGACTATACTTATACTAGTCTTTTGTCATTTGCCTTTTATTTCGATTTCGTTTGAATTTTATATTAACGACAAGGAACTTTTACCTAATTTTAGGACTGACCACCCTCTTACCTTCCAGAGCCCCGATGATAGCTTAAATAAATCCAAAACGTCGGCTCGAGAAAAACTGTCAAAAAAGTAAATCAATGGATTCTTTGTAAAATAATTATGTAAACAATTTTCAGATGTAAATTAATGGTTGTTCAATGATGACCAGTTTTAATGCACATGATTCATATGTCAGCAACTGATTCGTTTTCCCAAATACAGAGTGTTAAAGTTTTTTGTAAACATTTACGATTTATTTATTGATCTGAAACGGATCGAGATAGAGAAATTAAGTTTGGTGCGTTTGAACAGAGAGTCATTGTACATTTCTTGGCATACAAATAATAATTTTGTGTTCATCATTGGCGCACATACGGGTAATGAATCTCAATTTTTTAAAAGCAAAAATGGTACGCCACTAAGATATTTCAGATTATCAATCTGTTTTGAAGTTCTCTTTAAATTTGCGACAAAAAAAATTCCCTTGTCTTTTTTTCGAATAGGGCGCCGTTATCATGCAAAAAAATAAAGCGCCTTAATACTTATTTTTCATTTCTTTAGTACATTAGCCAGAACTAATATAATAACAATAAACCGGAACAAAATAACACATATATAATTTTTAATAGGCGCAAAGCTACAAAAAATGCTCAAAATGACCTCCTTCAAATGCGACACAAGATTCAACTCTTCGTCTCATTGATTGTCCTATTCGCGCAAATATTCTTGATGTATTTCGTATTGTCTCACGGTCGGCTATAATTCGTTTCCTCAGGTCATTTTCAACGGGCGTATAATAAAGTAATGACATAAGAAAACCCCTAACGTAAAAATTCTGAGTCTAAGTGATTAGGTACTTTAATGCTCAACTGCACTGGTGCACCATCATGCAAGTACCGTCAGTGTTGTCTGAGCTGTAGCATCATGCAAATGGTTTGAAATCTGTCTCCAATTTTACTAGCACCCTGCATATTCAAGACTTTTTTAGGAAAAAAAATGAATGAAACCTGCAGTTAACACGTGCAGGGCCCTTGTATTAATACAATCTTTAATCGTTAGCGGTCAGACGCAAGCACAAAATTAACATAAATAGCAGTCGATACTAATATTAAATGTTATAGCGTCACCTAAAACTACACATTACACACTTAATAACCAAATAATAAATAAGGTGCATATGGCTTGCGCCAAATAGTGCCGATGCAATTGAGGTAAACCGAACTTTGCCAGACGTTTCAAAACGACTGTAATATTTTTCCATCCAAATTAATATTTATCTAAATTTCTGTGCTAAAGCATCTTTGAAAGAAGTAGCGATTTCAAAGCATTTCACCAACAAATAATGAATCAAGACTCACCGCAATAGTGTTAACTTCTGAGCAGCATAATCGGATATGCTATATTATAACGATTTCCCTATGAACGGATGAACATTTATGTACTCGTATGTAGCAAAGTTCAAGTTGTTTTTTAAACCTTGATATTATGGTTTTAGTTACTTTATACATAAGCAGTTTAGGCGCAAAAAGCATTCTGTATATTATAAATACCCTATCAACCGTAATTTATCACTTTTAAAGGACCAATCACATTGAAAGTGGCAAAAAAATATATCCTGCAGAAAAGTATGCAGAATGAACGAAACCAAGAATTGAAGACGAAGACGAAACTGGGGCGTACACGTTTCCTAAATTATTATCAATCGCACATACAGAAGGGCTAAAATGTAAATTGTTCAATTTGTATAAAATCCCCGTTTGTCTGCAACAACACCATTTTCGGTCTTTGAGCAAGCATAAAGGGTCGTCATTTCCTATTTTGAATACGAGCCCCCAACATGAAGCGGGTCAGGAAAATGGGCGCAGGGCCGTTTCTTCCGGAAGCGGACATCAGTCACGACCAATGAACATTTGATTGACGCGGCACGCTACCTCCTATTCGTTATTTATTCTGCACGTATCTACAAATAGATAATGTTCGTGTAATTAGTTTTGGAAACAGTGGAATGGGAGCTTGCTACGAATAAAAAGTAAATGTATACTACAAATACAGGGTGATTCAAAATTGGCGTCATTCCTTTTAAAGGGTTAAATTTTGTAGAAATCTTATTGTAAACTTCGCAAAAGCAGCTACATCAAATACAAGCCGCAAAGTCTGGTTATAATCTTGGTCTGGACCAAGTCACCCTGAGAGATGCTAGATTCTGACCGCTGAAATTTCGTAGAACGAATCGTTTCTTAAAATTAGTCGGGTGTGAGCGTGCGAGTGTGAGCTTAATTTGGAAAACAACCCGAATTCTATAGACCATCGAAAATCGTCAAAATAGATCCACCTACTTTTAGGCCCAATTTCATCAGAAACAAGCGAAACGCAGTTTGACGAAACTAAGTTTATTTAAACGCCGAAATTAAACGCGTTTAACGACGGACCG
>NW_026018660.1:0-16910 GCF_020466585.1 Dendroctonus ponderosae | reverse complement strand
GTTTTATCGCCATTCGTTTTCAGTTTGCTTTGCATTGAGCATTGCCACCCTTTTAACTGAAGCAAACTTGTGGTTTAAAAATAGAAACTTTTGCTCTCACGTAGCAAATTTGTTATTTACTGTCGATGAAAATGTGCGTGGAGACACGCTTCGGAACACAACACTTTGTGAAAGTTCCGCCTTCCAAAGGGCTACTTTAGGGCACACCTTGAGGATGTTCGGTGTCCAGTTTCAGAAGTAGTAGGTTTTACAAAATCGGCAAAAAACGTGAAATATTGTTCACCAGCTGTGTCAAGTCGGAATCGTGCAGATTACGCAAGACGTTCATCACTCATAAATCAACCGAAAAGACAATTAGTAGCAGTGGATTATTTTTTTAACACCACGACATGTAACCAATTATCAGTAACATCTGGAGATCGTTCTGACATGTTTATAATTAATTACAAAGAGAATCGACAGGAGAAAGCGATAAGTCATTGGGGAAAAATATCAAAAGCGGATGGCGGCCTAAGGATTACGTAAACACTCTAAAATCATAACGGACGATCTAAATTTGTACTTCCACATTTCGAGAGATTGAACGTTTTGATTAAAAGGTTCTGGATCACATCCAAGAATGTTTTGGCTGCAAGCATGGTCCACATCCTCTATTTATTTTATACCTATGTGTTCCCAGGAAATTCACACGTTTTACTGGAACGCGCTAGTTGGTTTCCTATTTGTTGTCAGGGAACTATTAACTTTAACCTACTTGGCATATAGAATTAATCATTTCAACTAATTACTAACACGAGAAACGCTTGTTGAATAATTTCAGAACGGAAGTAGGCGGCATGGCAAATTCATCACGGCAGCTAGAAGATCAGCTGAAAAGTTCGGACGCAAAGCCCTTTTAGACTAGACAGTAATCAACGTCTTAGGGCCAAACAAAAACTATTCAACTATGCAATTGTGTTATTTTTCGTTGAATCAAGGAACGAAGTTTAGCCCATCGGACTCAGTGAATACAGATTCACATTACTCTATAAAATCTTCATATTTTGGATAGTTATTTAAATTAATAAACGACATTTTGAAGCAGCAGGAGTCGAATTCAGGGATCAAAAGCATCAAAGCTTTGAGTCAAACACTGCATATTTAGTAGTGAGATTTGCTGATTTTCATCGGAAAACTCTTTGCCTTGCAGCTCACTATTCTGGGTTATTTTTCTAATCCGTTTCTAAATTTATTCGGTAGCTTTTACTTGACTAAATTGCTTCATTGTCCGACTTATTGGTGTTTTTGCACAGATGAGTCAACTCCCGTGTACTGGTCTCTTTCACTCTGCTGGCGAACTACAAAATACATCGGCAGCAAAGCGGAAAAAGACACGTTCACAAGTGTCGATTGATGTCGAGTTTTCTTCGATTCCTCATCTTCACTTTCAATTCAAGCATTTTCAAATTTTCATCTTGATTGCTTTCGAATATGGACGTTTAGAGGACCTAAGAACCAGTATTCATATTATAATAGGATGATATCCAATATTTTTTTAATCGGACATTAAACTGATGGGTTAGATTGAAATTATTTGCATCTGTTTAGTAGCAAAATTTGTAATAAAACGGAAGAAAACGCAATTTTTTAGTGCACTCAGTTCTCGGTTAAAGCCTGGCTTGGGACGTTAAAGGTCGTAGTTTCTATGGATTTTCTGGTTATTGGAGACATTAGAAGAGTGAAAACATTCGAAAGAAAAAAAAAACAGTCACATGAGATTAATCTAGCTCTTCGTAACTGAAAAAATCCTGGAAATTTCCAGAAATTTCTTATTAAAGTGAGTTTTTCCCCACATAAAGCATAGGATTTTCGCTTTGGAGTTATATTATGCGCCGGATTGAGGGATTTTTGCTTTAACCTGGGCGAATTTTTTAAAAATCGGTGTTGCCCATCGACCAATCGCGTTGATTTAGTATCGGAAAAAATCCTGGAAACTCCCAGATGTTTACTATTGCAGTACATTTTTCCAGACTTAAAGGAGCACATTGTCTATTTCGGGTTATATTATGGGCCGGATTGTGGGATTTTTGTCACATTTTTGAAAAAGTCGTGTTTTCCAACGGCCAGTCGCTTCGATTTAGCATCTGAAAAAATCCTGAAAACTCTCAGAAATGTTCTGTTAAAGTGAGGTTTTCCTCATTAAAAGTCGAAGAGTTCTCTTTCGAGTTCAATTCTGGGCAGGCTTGATACATTTTTGGTTTTTCCTTGACAACTTTTTTTTAAATCCGTCTATCTATAACAACGGCAAATCGCTTCCCTCAGCTACTGAAAACATCCTGGAAACTCCCAGAAATTTTCTAATCAAGTGAGTTTTTCCTCACTTGATTCGCCTCGCATTCAGGCATTTTTGGATGTTGATGGGCGAATTTTTGTAAAATCCGTGTTGTCCAGCGACCAATCGCTTCGATTTAGTAACGATTTCGTCCATACAGGCGTATACGGATGACTGTAGGAAAATTAAAACTTTTCAAAATAGTTCTACTAAAACAAAGAAAATTCCCTTACTTAACAAGTAAGCTCAATACCTAATCACCTGTTGCCAATAGCATCAAAACGTGATAAAACTGTAGTGTTAGAAACTTCAAGTCACAACGTTTTTTCCATTCATTATCCCTAACTATTTAAGTTCCAGTAATTTTACTAATCGTTCCAGAACATCGTCTATTAGCTGCAATTAGATTACCCAAAAGTGCATACGTAATAAACTCCTATGTTTCAGCTGTTTATTAAAAATTGAGGAAACCCATCAAGGGGTCAGAGTAAAGGCTCTTCGAAAATAGCCGTCTTAATCCACTCCAGATTGATTTACAAGTCAAAATAACGTTTTTAATGAAGAAAAATAGAAATATAAATAACTCTGAAATGAGTTCCTTGAGTTATTTTTACCAATGAAATGGGTATTTCTGTAGTTTAAAATTTTCGAGGCCTTTTTTATTTACCGCTGTTTGAAAATATATTATATTTTCGACGAAAACAAACGGTTTATTCATAGGTGGTGATCAAACTAGACTATAGTGCATCGAATGATTCATTTTAATCACTTGAATCTGCTGTTGTTTATTCAATATTCCTTACCCAACAAGCTGACGAATATTCATTTTTACTAGACACACTTTTTTGAGGTCACATGACTTACTCCATTTGGAAATAATATTCTGATGAGCCCAGGATAACATTTTTGATTAATGTTTTCAGAGCGGCTAACGTTTCATTAGCCACTATCTTATCTTCACTGTGTTTGAAAGGGATTTGCGATGTTGGTTTATTAATATCAATATATTCAGTTAATCGGCAAAACAGTAACATTTGTGATAGTAAAGAGAGAAAATAGTTTAATAGCAGATAAATTATAGTAAACCACACGGCTCAAAATTTTCACCCGCATGAGGACTGATCCATCTTCCATAGTATATTATTTATAGTCACAATAGTTTATTAAGTTTGGATGCTGCAATTATATTACAACACACTTGGTAAATTTGGAGCGAACTCAACTTTGAAATGCACATGTGTATGCACAATTTATGCAAGCCAATTTTTACTAAGCGCAAGAAGCAAGCTGTACTGAAGCCAAAAACAAAAACTTTCACTGATCAGGTAAAAGGAAAAACACTAAAACAGCACACAATTTTTTACTTGCGATATTTATGTCTTGCCCAGTTGATCCATACCTTCATTTCCATGCTCGCTGGTTTTTCTATTGGCTCACCATTAAACCACAATGTCTTTCGGGTATCGTTCGGATAAACATCCAGCTCTTCGAACTTTTCACCACTGTTTTCAAAAGCAGAATGACTGAAATAGACGAATGTCGAATGGCTTTCAAAAGGTTGTCGACCACCTAGAGCCAACGGCTCAGCGGAATTACAAGATTTCATAGCTCCATCCACTTAACTCCACGCTGTTAAGCATTGACAATAAATACAGGAAAAAAGCTTTTGGATTTCTTTCGCCGCTGGTTGCTTGAATCTACTCAACTGAACTGCGGGGGTCTAACAAGTCTAACTAAAGTTGGGTTTTTATTTTCATCTAAAACTGTCAGGTTTCTAGTTGTGTATGTTTGCTTAAAAGGACTCACATGCAATGCGGTTCTGCAGGTTGAACAGTTTAGTTAGCGAAGAAAGTGTTTGCCGGAATAGAAAAACGAATAGTCAAATGTAAACAGATAATTTGTTGGCGCGGAGTTCAGGCAGCATTAATAAGGCCTGACTTAAGCGAAAGTCGTGTAACTAATCTTCTCGACTTTTTCACCTGCAATTCTGCGTGGCAATTTTCCAACATTGTACAGTTTTGAATGTTTATTAAGTAGGTACAATATATTACTAATTTTATATAACAATACAAAGCACAACAATGAAACACTAATCCCACAACTGGACCATCCAATTGCATATTTCCAGTTTAAAGTTGATATCATTTACAGTTCAGGGTTATTTTCAACTCAATTTAACTTAACGGCTTTAAAAAAGCGCTTGGAGGAATCGCAAAAAGTTCCTAATAAAATCAGCCATCAATTCTACGAACGACGCATTGTTCGCTAAATTGTACTGTTTATTTTTGCACTCCTATAAAAAACCCATAAACGCCCAACGATATGCTATTTTCTATTTGCAAAATATAATTGATTTGTTTCCGAGTGTTATATGGGTGAAACGTGGTTCACGCTCTTTTAGAACTAGTGAGTAATTTCAGATTATTCGCTAATTTTCCAAAACAATTTTCTTAGACGGTTTTCTAGTTAGAAATTTAAAGCGCCGTTTATGAAGTAACGGCCCAAGAAAGTAATGGGAAAGTCAAAAATATTTTATGATTTTTCACTGAATGACGAACTATGAGTGAAAAACGAAAAACGGGGCGCTTCAGTGCTCTTTATATGGGTTTTGTGGAACTATATAAATTGCTATTGAGTGTGGTTGTTGAAGGACAACAATGTATTATAATTTGTTTAAAGAACAAATTGTTGCACATATCGATTCACCATTGAGTTAAACGGTCATAGAAAGGTCGCTTATCTTTCGTTTCTAGAAACGGAGAAAAAATAAATTATTCCATCCCAAGGCTATTTTTCACATTATGCACTATTTTAGTTGTTATTCCATAACATTTCAACAAATAATTACCAATGCTGGTTTTTCCAAAATCACATCTTTTTCACCTACAACTGTTTTATGGAAACTGCTGTTTCCGATATGTTGCTGCAATAATTTAATAGTAAATCTAAAAATATTAAATTCTTGCTGTGCTTTTCAAAGTTTCACTTGATGCTTCTCTTATAGATGCGTGGGAGAAGTTGTTTACTAAACAGGAAAATATTCAGGAATTTTCTAATGTGTACGAGGTTTAATGTGTCCCGATTTATTGAGATCACAAGTCAATTTGAATTCCTTGAAAAAACAATGCTGCTTCAAGATTTAGGGAAAAAATTCTATTGCCCAGTGATTTTTCAACTAATAAAATTGATTGATTCGCAACCGAACACAGCGAGTGATGCTATGCATTTAGAAATTTTTGGTTCTTCCTAGACGAATTTTTGAGGAACTCAAAAAAAGCGACTCGCCTTAGAAACTGAAAAAATCATGAAAACTTCCAGAAATTTCCTATAAAAGTGAGTTTTTCAAAAAAAGCCGGGGTCAGTAAGGGTGGCAAAATTCGATGCGATCGCCTACAAAACGAACTATTTCGTCTTAAATCGCATCGCTAATCCCAAAAAAATGGTATAAGCAGGAATAGTGTACGGAGGATTAAAACCGTACTGATATTCAGCTTAAACATTAACCGCATGTTTTATTTTCTTATTGCCAGATTAAGTGTTGTTCTATATTTAAATAGAATGCACTCAGTTCTCCCCTATTCCATTTTAATACGGAACCGACCTGAAGATAAGTGGCAGCGTGGTGTTAACTACATTTGCGGACGACACGGCCATTCTAGTAGACGGCGAAGCTGCAAACAATGTTTGAACAAAAGAACAGAAAAGCTGCYCGGAAAATGGAAAATTCATAAACATTTTACTTATTGCTTCAAACGTCGAGTTTTTAAATAGTTAGGAAAAAATATCACGCTCGAGAACTGATAGCTAGTCGAATTTTTAAGTACCTGTTTCTTCGCTACTGGYTTGAAATGGCGGATGGAAAGTACTGTTTGCTATCAATATAAGTGTGTGACTTTTGCAATTCATGAAATATGTATTATTGAATATGAGCAATACGGGAATTCGTGTGGGTAACCTAAAAAACCGCATCCTACAGTATGATTGTTAAATGGATAATGCAATCGCCCATTATTGCATTTATTGCCTTCAAAACTGTTCGCCATTAAATCACTACCTAATTAGTTATGTAAAAATGCCAATATGTTTTTAATTGCACAATTCCAAAGGTGAATCTCAAAAGTCATCCCATCTGAGCAAGGTCGAGACGCGCTTGGTAAGCTAAGGTCAGTCAAGATGAGTTTCAACAGGGTTTCCTGCTGTATGGATATGGATAGCCTCAATATATAGATATTGAAATGGAAAATTTTACGGATACCTAAACTAAACATTTTACATTTTTTTTAGAACATGAAAGCCATGTGTATATGTATATAACAAGAACGATCGGGCTGTGAAATAAAATAATTAGGTAATTCAAGCGGATATCGTTTATTATTAGTTGGTTAAGCATACAATGTCAAATTCGTTTGCGAATCACTTGGGAATGTGTTTTCTATTATACAGCGGAAATTATGAAATATGTTTTAATTTCTACTCGGTTATCCGGCTTTTTAGCATGAATATCACATTAGTGGGTTACCAAGTATRTTTTACTCAAACTATATGTTTATGCATTATTAACATGGACGCGAGAAGTTACCAAAACTACATGTTGAGARCAAACCAATATACRTTCCASCTCCAATCAAGTATACAAGCAGAAGAAAAGATGAAAAAGAGATGGTCATAAACAGGGTAAAGGCTCTTTGAAAAKAATCATCAAACCGCACTAGAGTGAAGATTTTTTACAAGAAATGGGTCATTCGGTATGACTAGAGGCTCTGTACATCTAATATTTCGAACTGTTAAAGGCGACATCAATCAAAAATCCATTGAAGAAATCCCATTCCATGATACAGCCAATTGCGCTATTTCGTGACGGTTTTTCATTGARTTTCCACTAAAATGCATAGAAATTAAATCAAAATAACGCATTTCCGCCAAAAACATTTTGCTTGTCTATTTTCAGAAAAAGGTTTGGAATTTAGGCTGAAAACTACTTGTCACAAACGTAATTTGCGCTTCTCTGAAGTGCATACAATTTCTGGAAAATGTGAAAACGAGCTTCAACGGCGAACAATTATGTAGGTTTATGTGGTTTAAAAACACATTTAGAATGCAGAATTGTACATATTTAAATGTTTCGCATGTGAATGTGCCAAATATTCTACATTTACTTAGCCGAAAAAAAACTATGGTATCCGATTAATTTCTTTTTCCTTAATAAGCAACTCTAATAAATACGGGGTGTCCAGTCAACTTCCCACCCTTAATATCTTTCTTGCAGTTAAAAATATTAGACTAATTTCAAGATATTAAGGGTGGGAAGTTTTCACATTGACACCCTGTTCTATAAGTTCTACCCGGTTGAGGCGGATTCATGTTTGCAAAAACTTTTTGATGTGCATTTAGCCATAAAAATGTTGTCTTAAAGAACAGAGTTTCCTCTCGCCTCCTTTTATAGACAGATTGATAAAGAGTGCTCTTGTTTTGCAAAATCGTTTTCGTGAAAGACCCCAAAAAAAATCAATGAAGTGAAACGTAATCAATGTATAAGACTCCAAATGCATAATTGTTTGTTTGAAGTTCTATTTTTATCGAATCTTCTGCAACATGCTGTCCACAAGATTAAAATCCAATAAAATCAACATTCTTCAGGAAATCTACAGTATAGGACGACTAAAATAATGATAAAAAAATGCCCTTCATGACAAAAAAATCAACCTTATTATAAGTTGCTGATATTTAAAAACTGCAGTAAAAATGTAATGAGTTTTTGCACTCGTCAAATGCTCTTTTGAAGAGTTACACATGTAGATGGAGCTGCTAAAGTTGAGTTGTTAGTGAAGGAAAATCTTCTATGGGGAACCCAGAACGGCACTAAATTAAGGTCATGTTGGCAGTGCTAAAGCGAAATGACGGCAATATCGAATCGCTATGTGGATACTGAGATGCTAAGCATCTTTTTATTAATTAAATTAAACTTTATTGCTGTGTTTTTCATATGCCGATACTCCATTCCGAACGCTCTGCTAGCAACAGCTAAAACTGTGGGATTACGATATGTGTGTGGAAAATATTCGGGCCAATCCGATAGCCGTCGAAAGTAGTATTCGAATGTTTATTTAAGGCTTAATGGACAATAAAATTTATTTTAAACTATATTATCTTTATTGTGCTGTTAAACCCTGAAAATCGATAGGAGAACCTCATATTTCTCAGCTTAATTAGTGTGTAATTTACGAACTGTCCATAAAGGAAGTGCTCAAATTGATTTGCTTCGTTTTTCAATTTTTTCATTTTGCTCGACTGTACGGCTTGATTGCCCATATTTTTTCTGATTTATTTTCCTGACTGCGTGTGCTTGTTATGATATTCCTATCTTGCCTGGGTTTCAGTCAAAGTGTGAAGTACCAATTTTGAAACATCGTTTATTTCATTACGTTTCGGCGAGACAACAGCGCCATCATCAAATTTACAATTTTACACAAACTCATGATGGGTAAAAATCAACGTCCTTTTGATTGAAAAAAGGCATACTTTATTGACGGAAATTTGCCTGGTTTCGAATGGAAGCAAAAATTGAAATGAACCTTTCCTGATTTGACGCAGAGTGGAGAGTACGATTGAAAAGTTGTTTGAGTGTGCGCGAGTTGTAGCTAATGAATTCTCAAACAAACAATCCAATGAAATTAATGCTAAAATATGCAAATTGCGATTGCCATTATAAATCTGACCGTCATTTTGTTAGCCGAAAAAACCAAATTTCTTCTATACAAAATCAAGGCCTTACCGTTCGCATTTCTGTCAAAAGCTGTGTAGTTCTTTCCAAAATTAAGGCACATTTTTTCAGTTCAATACGTAAAATGTATTCAAACACAAAGCACGAAATGTTTGCAGACGATAGTGCGTTCATTGGCGACGGCCCAGCAATTCAACAAAAGGGTGTTTTTACTACTACGACTTTCGAAATTCGATCCTACCCGCACGGTTTGCCCGACCGAACAAGAATCTCGATTCTCCATCGCAGTTGTAGGAGGATTGAGATTTTCAGAAAACCGCGCTTTACAGTTTTTGGTGGGAGAAAAACTACGTAAACCACGTTGATAAGGCTTGAGCGTTGCGCCGTTAATTCTGCATTTAACCAAAGTTGCATAACATGAGTGAGTAACGTTGGATGACTGTTCAAGATGAATTCAGCCACGAGCTTCCCGGAAAAGTGATGGACATCAGGTCAGATTTGTTGAACATCTGTATTAACATTTGAGCGGAATGAAAACATCTGGTTCTATTATTGCCAATCTATTATAACATGTATTATGTTTTGATAAACTAAATAAATTTCTGTTTAAAATGAAGCTGTTGACAAAGTAGCTGCTCGTTACTGTCCTATTCGTTACTTGACTTGATGCCCAGTTACGACGCAAATTATTCCGTTGATTATTCGAAAATGGCACTACTTTATGTTCCTTTTACTTTATTTTGCTGTCCTCATCTGTCACATGTTCTGCTCTAGAAATTTTGGAAAAAAGTTGCATCTAAATGTCTGATATTCAAATTTCGTGTGACTTTTTGTGACAAATCCAACAGTTTATCCTGTTCCAAAATCTCTATCAAATGATATAAAAGCGAACTCTGTGCGGTGAAAAGCGGTGCTACGTTTCGGTCAATTTTGCAAATTAAAAAAAAACACACAAAACTAAAACTCTTGACTTTTTTTTATAAAAACCATAAAACTGGTACCCATATTTGCACATCTTAAACGGTACTTTGGAGACAACCTTGGGATGAGCTTGATGCAAAAATACAAAGCCGTCCAAAATATTCCGTAGTGCCACCTGGAAAGAAAGAAGAAAATGTGTTTAGCACAGCAGGGAATCTGTCCAAAGCCCGACTTATCTGAAATCAGCAAAGCAAAGAGAGAAAAATATAAAAATCCATAAAACTGCAGTTGCTTGTCGGAAAACTAAACTCAGTCAAGCTAAAAGATTTGCAGATTAAACATCGGTCTTGCCAGCTTTCTTCCCGCTGTCGCCCCATCCTCCATTTTCGACCCATCAATCCTCAAGAAATCCACTACATTTTTACAAACTACCGCACTTGCCATTAGGTCCACAATGATTCTATATTTACATAACGCTATTCAGAAGACATAAAGGATCATCGACCGATTTCGTCCTCTGTCGGTAGCAAACTGAACATTAAAACGCCTTTTCCACGCAACAACACGCCGAACTACGGAATAAACATGATTATTTAATTTGTTATTATTTGATTTGATTTAATTTAAATATGATATTAAGTCTTTGCTTGGATCGTGTCTCACCTTTGTAATCTTCTTCAGTCAAACGATCGAGGAATTGCTCCATTGCTCTAAAATATTCGTGGTGAATGCGCGTGTTAATTTAATTTGAATTTAATACGAAAGAGGCTTTTTATAGTAATAAGAGATTAAATTAACGAAGTTGTAGCAGCTTTGAACGTAATCATCACTAGCCGAAATTAAAATCTAACGGAATGTGCGAGTTTATATTGCAAAGTTACCTGAACTTTTATACTTTCGTATAGACTGCATATTGAATTTCCACATAATTAAAAGGTTTGAAATTGCTTGAAGAAAACTGGAAAAAACCCAAATATATTTTAAATGACGAAAGCTATTCATCTGAATCTGACCCTTAAGCCATAGCCAAATTGGGGAGGCTCAAGCGAAGACAAATCTACAACTTATGGAACCGAAAAGATTTATAACTGATAAAGCAAGCCTGCGAAATTCAACAGAAAGCAGGAACTGTTGGTCCATACTTCTGTAAGGAGGATCATTCTTACCAGAAGTCTTCAAAGATCACTTTTCATCAAAATAAAAGCATTTTGTGAAGCTGAGCTCATAGAAACCAAAACAAAACAAAGTAGAAGTTATGTTTCAATTATCCTAACAAGAATTGCCATATAGTTCAGCAAAGAAGACAATTTCTTTTTTTTTCTCAAATCAGGAACCAAAAATGACAAATTCTATTACATTGTATGTATTTGCTAGAACGGCAGTACTTTTAGACGAACTTCTTAAGCTCTGCTTAATCTCGTTCGCTTCAAATTTACCCTAAAAATGGAAGACACTAGGAATAAGTACGACAAGAAATCTTTAGGTAAAAAAATAATGAAGGAGGGACAAGCCAAAGAGAAATGCTAAAACTTGCACTAGTGAGAAACCATTATTTTATCGGCAACGGAATGGAGAGTTCCACTCAATATTTGTTATACAAGTTAGCTTCCGATGATTCTATCAAAAGCGTACTCATAACACAGATTAAAGTCTTAACTCTTGATGTAATAAGGAACACAGACATGGCAAAATAAAACACCGCAAAGTACGATTTCAGATGTTTTAATAATTCACTAATACAAAAACATTTTAATTAATTTTGTTATTTTTATAATAGTAAAATTTAATTTAATCACAATTTTCTTGCTGTTATGAAGACTTTCGGCTTGGATTTTTGTAACATATATGCAGAAAACTCATCTTACGTGAACATAATACAAAAACTAAACAAAAAAAATAAAACACAAAAAGACGAAACTTAAACGAAATAAATAAATACTACAGTCAGTTCGATTATTGTACAAAATAACTCCTTAGTTGTTTTGCTTTTGACTAAATAACGATTTATTTGAGAGCAGAATTTGGTGTTTTTATATGTTATTATTATATTGCATTAATAGTTAGAGATACATGGATTTGCGTTTAGTTATCAGCTATGTTTGATATATGGCCCTATTTATAATAGTACTGTAAATGACATTCTACTCCCAAATAACAAATATACCATTGCATATCTACAATTGCAAAGAAACGATACCGCGTAATATTTATATAACTTTAATAAATAATATTCTATACACCGTCGACTAACATAAAAATAGTACATCTAAGTATAAACTAAAGAATCATTTTGTATGAATCACTTAAAAGACAAACAAACGGATAAACAAATAATACAGACTTGCTTCTTCCTTATCTTTGAATATGTACAAAACTAAAACCTAGTGCGAATTCCTTATTGATCTTTCGCAAGCAGTCTGGCTAACAAAATAAAACGAAAACTTTTTTTACAAATGTGACTATGACGATCTATGTTACAATTGCACCATTTTTGCTATTTGATAAACAAATGCACAACAAAATCAAGATGATGAAATCGATTGAGTTGGAATAGGCGAAAACATTTAACTAGTTTCATTTTAGACTACAATTCATTTTGCAAATGATTATATCACTAAACAAGTTAAGGGTATTTTGGTTGGAATTGACAGCCTCCCAAGTATCTGTGAATATATCATGAGAGTGTGTCCAATTACTTTTAGGTACAGCTTATGTATTGCATAATGCACAATTTTTTAGTATATGAACGTTGTTATTTTTTTAGAATAACCGTCCCACCAATATTTCTCCTGAACTTGTTCCTACTTTGCCTCTTAGTAACTGCGCGTTTAACACCGCAAGATAACAGAGCAAGATTTTCTTCGCGGCATTCAGGCCTGATTTATCACCTCTAAGTTGAACGTTTACTTAAGCATCAAATTGACGATTTTTGATCCTCGAACTCAATGTAAATGAACCCTGATAACATCACGCAACTATTATTAAAGAAGATCGAAATTGGGATAACGAGATCAAATTTCATATCGAAACTTCTGGGGAAACTTTCAATACAATAAGAACGTTCCTCTGCGATGATAATCTCGATCAATGTAAAATTGAACGTTAGGAATGGTCGGTTTAGCGGTGTGAACCAACTTCCATAGATGAGAATACGGTGTTACAAACAAGAATGTCCTACAAAGGGCAAACAAAAATCAACTCTAGGCGACCAAAGTGCCGATCTTGGACATTTCTTGAGGAATGATGAGTGGGCGCCTTTTACGATAAACCGAAATGTTCGAGAGTAGACTGGCAGAGGACAGATGAAGGTTTCTTGATTGTGGAGGCACCTGAAGACTTAACCTTCTGAAGAAATGAACTAGGAGTTGGAGGAGATTTTTTCAAGTGGAAATCTAGAAAACGAATCGACAAAAACTAAAATTAAAGACTTGGTGAATTTTCAGTCTGCTTTCAACAACTATCCACAATCATTTGTGTGCAAATTCAGGAGAAGAGAAGCAATCTGTGATATTTTATATTAACTGGGGAAGAGCTTTGCAGCAGCAGCAGGAAATATGAAAATGCGCATACTACGGCAACTTTTTGTCAATTTGCAGTTTCCTCACTTTCATTTTGGTCATTCGGCGATTGTCGGCAAACAGGTTCATTATTCCAACCATTGCCTAGAATAAGGAGAACGCACTCACAATGAAGACAAAAAAGTCACAGATGAATTCCAAATTCCAACTAAATCGTAAAAATGAAGTGGCAAAATTGGCAGCAGAACCATCCTCAAAAATCTATCGGTTTTCCCCAATTGGATGAATCTGTTGTTTACTGTAATGAACCAAGATCGTTTCGACCGTTTCCTCCATTTGATTGAATGATCAAATAATATATAATCGATATTTTATAATAATATATTTCGAATTGTTCGAATAAAAAATTCCATTCGGCTAGTAAAAAATAAATGGCAAACATATATAGAGCAACAAATATTAGCGGGGACTGTTTTCATTGATCAGGAGCAAACGTTTTGCTGCACATTCCTTTATCAAACACTGTCGATTTGGTGAAGTTTAAATGCACATATGTTTCCCAAGCACCTAATAGTTTACATAATCATCACAATAATGCTTATGCTGTCACTAACATACATTTCCCGTCTACCATTTACAATAGTTTTGTATTATAGATTTGAAACTTCAATTCTTAGCTAGTTTGTTTGCGGGCCCCATTATATTTTTCAACTAGAAATAGCCAAAAACATGTGGATAAAGTGTTTGCACTTTTAAAAAGTTAAAACAGTTTTCGATGTTGAAAAAACCCATTTAGAGGATGTTATTATCGTGGCTGTTAGTACCGTTTCTAGACTAAACAAGTAGTAACTTACTTGTATTTCGAGTTGAGTAATGTAAAAATTAAGTGACGAAACGGTACCAATGGCATTTGTAGTGAAAAAAGCAATGAAACCCAAAAATATGAGTGTTGGTAAAACGACGCTAAAATCTCTTACAATATAGAATGAACACGTTTTAGCAATAAATTATAAATAAACGTAAAAAATGTTAAACGAAATTTGCTTATGAATAATTCACTAAGTCTTCTTTCTAGCTTGTTGCACTTGGATGGGAACCTCCATAAATGTCACGAGCTCAGCATAAATTCATTTAGTTTTAGGTACAAAAATTGATTTTAATAAATAATAAATACGGGAATAAATTAAGATTTAAAAGTTACGCTGATGTATTAACATGTCGCATATTTAGTGGCGATTCCCTTTGAAGTTTGCCTCAATAAACAATATTTAAAAACAGAACAACGTTCTACTACTTAATAGATAATTGGTTTACTTTAATTGGAATATCTCTTGTTGCGACCTAGCGGCTCTTTCGCCAAATACATTTTGATTCATATAATTATAGCATGATTTTGGGGAAGCGCACTGTTGATATGAAACCCTTGTTTTAAGAGAGCGGGAACAATTTCAAAGCAATCGAGTCTAAAATAGGTCTCAAAGTAACGACTATATTTGTTTTAATAATACTGTGGTGAACTCAACGAGTTATGTTGAAAGGTGTTACGTAAAACAGGATTTTCAGTCCAAAAGCAGCTTCCATCTATACCATGTACACAGTACATAAGTTATAAAATATTTGGCTACGCACACCGCGCCTCGTCAAATCGATTAAACTAGTGAAATACGTAGGGTTGCCGGGGCTCAGATATTTCGCGAATTATTTGTCCATTCACAGTGAATCACATCCAGAAGTTGTCCATCGGTTTTCTACACTGCAACGACTGAGCAATGGGTTTTCGATATTGACCATAATCGATATCGACCATAATTTCGACTTAATCTAGATCAGTTATTGCAAATAACGAACGCACACTAGCTGACCAGCACCCTATAGGCCAGGACTCGCTAAACTTTGATGAATCCAATGGCCGTTTCTCGACAGTTCATCAACATTAGTTTAACTACAATTATTCTGTTAATTGTTTTGGCTGCCCAAACATCAAATGTTCAGCTCCGGACCGAAATTCAAAGTTTCTCTCAGTGATGGTGTGCTTTGATTTCCCACTGTCTGACATCATAGTTCAAAGCAATTTACTAGGAATTTGGAATATTGTTAAACCAGTAACGATCAACGTTGTTGTTCAGACCTTTGAAGATTGCTAGACAATGTTGCAAGTGAATACCGGGCAGACCATCGCTACAATTTAATTTTTGGAATAAATATCCACGAAAATTTTCATCTAAACGGGGGGCGGTAGTCAGACAGGAGGCTTCTGGCCTGGGCCTGCGTCCCGCCTGGGTTGGGCCCGATTTTGCGCCGCCGCAGTCGGTACTATCACACACGGTGCAGCCGCCATCGGTTGACTACTGCTCGTTGCAGGCGATTTTTTACCAGTAAATATCTTAACAGTCCGTTGCAGAAAGTCAGTCTTTTGCGCACTCTGAGACGAAACGCTGTGGTGGTGGGACGTGCCGGACACTTCCGGTTTACAGGACATCGCAGATGAAGTGGAGGACATTGAGTGGCATCGCACCACCATGGGATCACTTCCTGAGGATGAGCTCCAATCGCTGCTAGCGCCCGAAGAAGAGGAGCTGGAAGCCAAGACACCAGCCGAACTCGATCGGTACGGGGGAGGAGACTTGCTCTCCCTGGCTGATCTATTGGGTGGCGGTCGGACACATTTCTGATAAATTTCCGCTTCCTACAAGAAAAATTGCATACGTTTAATGTGGTAATGAAATTTCGCTTATTTATGGGGGTGCCCCCGTGATTTTTAGTGCCCTATTAAACTTCCTTAATTTCTCACATTATTTTATTGCCACGTTCGCAGTCGCAAAAAAACCATAATAAAGTCATAAATATCGTCTGGGTCCCGGTTCTTCATGTACGCAAAATTATGCACGTTCATTACATTGTCGATTCAGGTGCCGAAATAAGCCCATAAAAATGTTTCCATCAAAATTTCGAAGCAGGGTTTATATGCACATTTAGGGCGTAACGGCTTAAAAAGCATTTAAAAGCTATAAAGCCACCAGAAGCCATCGTAAAACAGCGATTAATTTTGTTCTCATATTCGCCAGAATCCAAAACATTACAATTATTTGCCAAATCTATTTATTACTTGAATTCAAGCCTTTTCTGAGAAAACTGCCAACATTTCCCCATCCATGGTTCACTTTCTAAAAAGGCCATTTAGTTCTAGAATGATGTATAAATGAGCGTTCTTGCTCATTTTGCCTCCGAGAAATGAGCAAAACTGGGACGGAAAACATGAAATTTTGGCATAATCTTGAACCTAAGTGCCTGATATTCAAATTTCGCTTTCTGGGCCAAAACTACTCGAATTTCCTCACTCACGTTGTTACGACTGAATCGAGTTTTCAACTCTCTATCCAACGATGCCAAAACGAATTCTGTGGCTCGAATGGTTCTTGAGAAACTGCGAAGAAAGCAG
>NW_026018659.1:0-17150 GCF_020466585.1 Dendroctonus ponderosae | reverse complement strand
GCTTAAAGTGTGCTGAAAATATCGATTATTTCGGAACTGAGACTTTTAGCGCGTTTTTCAATGAGGTCGAGGCCTTCTTCGCATCCGTGAGATGAAAATGATGCGAAATTTAAAACATTTTGAAAAATTTTTCAAAAAATCGACCCCCACCCTTAGAAAATTTCGGCCAAAAATCAAAATTTCACATGCTCGTTTTTTGAGCTCAATCGATTCCTTTCGAAGTAAGAAGCTTACAAATGTGCATTTATAAACTGTTTGGGTCAATAATAAGCAAGGAATCGTCGGTTAAAGATCGTGAACGCTCAAAAAGCGCTTGAAATGTGCCGAAAATATCGATTATTTCGGAACTGAGACTTTTAGCGCATTTTTCAATTAGTTTGAGTCATTCCTCGCATCGGTGAGATGAAAATGATTTGGAAAAATTTTAATTTTTTCCAAAAATCGACCCCTTAGAAGCTTAGAAAATATTCGCCCAAAAATGAAAATTTTACATGCATGTTTTTTGAGCCCAATCGACTGCTTTCAACGTAACAAGTACCTGAATGTGCATTTATAATGCTTTTGAGTCAAGAGTAAGGAAGAAATCGTCGGTTAAAGATCAAGATCGCACAAAAAAACTTTTAAAACGCGCCAAAAAAAGTTTCTAGCGTGTTTTTCAATGAGTTGGTTGCACTATTCTAAACTACTAAAATGTATAAAGGATGTCTCATAATTGGCCATGTATTTTTAAGAGTTTCTGTTTGAAGTAGCAATGAAAACTGATGTTGTGAAGTGAGGTTATGAAGTGAACCTGTCCTCCCTCAAAATGCAAATACAGTTTCGCTAATGGACAATCGGGTTAATGAAAAACTGAAAGTCGAGCGACGCCGAAAGTTTCCCATATTTATCGGGCATGTGGAAAGCGGCTCATTTCAAGAAGCTGTTAAACTCGATACAATGATGACGCAGTTCAGTTTTACTCATGTCGTAAACACTCCTGCATTACAAGCGAGCTGTGGAGTAATTTTCGCAAGTTATTGTGTCTATTCCGTCGAAATTAAGTGGTTGAATGCCCAAATCCACCCGAAATTTACTGTGCCCTATGGGTTTACGACACGTCAGGATTAAATTTATTGTTAACACTTGCAGGCATTGCAGTTTCGACGGGCTGATTGCTTCAGACAGCTGGTTTTTTTAGAATGCAGCTTTTGACCAAACTTCGCTCCAGAATCTCGGGCGTATAAATCATGTGTTTCTTTGCACCCCTCTTCCTTACAAATGTAATGTAATTTTTCGCTCTGCCGCTTTTATTGCAGCATTTTCTGTTTCGGTGCGTTGTTCCAAGTGTATTCTTTTACGGGATATGTTTATGTTCGTTTCCATCAATTTAACATTGCTCAAACACGTTCTTCTACGTAAATATTTGATTTTTGGCGGTGAGATTGGCTGGGCCACTGGCTTCTTTTATAAACTTGCTCAATCTATTGGAATTGAATAAATTTCGGAATGTTTAATATTGTGTATTACCGCGTCCACCTGGTGCAACGACCAGTGAAAGTAAAAATCAACTGGCAGCAACCAGTTGATCATACCTAATAAAAGTAGGCCATCGATAATGGTCTGTGGGTAGTTGATGATTTAATTTCTTCAATTTTATTCCGGGTGTTGTCGATTTATCTACTTTGCCTTTAAGCTGCTTAGTTTCGACGTCGCTAACTGCATTAGTTCAACCGGAAATAAGACGCCTTTCAGCGAAATTATTCTTTACTTGTTCAAATAGGTAAAACAGGGACTCCGAAGGTAATCGTAGTGAAATAGACGATTTGCTAAAGAGGACGCGACGGCCTGGAAAGAGTCCAAAGCCAAACTATATAGTGTTTCGGATAAAAGCGGAATAAAGCGTATTTCCTCTGGAAAATTTCCCGTTGAAGTAGATTATGGGGTAGGCGGATGTCGCAATGGAAATCGGGAACCTGTTGTTCGGGTCTTTTGGTTGGTGGTTAACAAACCATCATTCCGAAACCAAACAGGCAAGCTATCTTAAGCCGGATCGCTCTGAACGACTGGAAATTCACCAATTCCAGGATCCATTACTTTCGGTTTCCAGGCGCAGCCATTCCGAAATGAATTAGATTTAAACGCCTGCCACTGGCGGCCGTTTTACTTCTCCAACTTCTGGAATATTGTTATTAGAAGTTATTGTTCCGTTTTTACCGCCTGGATTTTCTCAACTATAAAACGTCATTGTAAATTTGAACAAAGCACGTTGGACAATGTTGGCTGTTTTGTCTGATTTAATGGAATTGTATTATTTTTCTTTTAATCTTCAACTAGTAGTCAGCGAATGAATGGGACGAAATTTGTTCTTGTCGGTTTTCGGCAGCTTACTGCTAAGTCCTTTTGGCACATTTCTATTGTTTTCACTAATTCCAGGGTTTACACATGTGCATGTTTTGCAGCAAATGCAACAGCGGGAATTTACGCGATTTACTCATCGAATTACTTCCAGATTTTCTTCTTGCAAATTAAAAAATTGTGCCTCAGTGGTTTCTGATTTATTTTACGCTTGCTGTTCGCAAGGGAGGTCAAGATTTCAACAAGAAAACCGATAAAATTTCGACATAACACACTAATTATCTGGAAGATTTTTTGCACACTCATCAATCCGCTTTTTGGTTCTGGCAACTCTTCAACAGGCAAGCACAGGTTGAAAAGGCGCCGTTGCCTAAGCGAAAGTCGAATCGAAGTAGAAAGCTAAATTTTTCAGTCTGTTTGGCAACACCACTTTCAGTTAACAGCCAGACAGGTGGACCTTTTTCGACCTTTTAAACCAGACAAATATCACAGATTGCAAGTGAAGGTTAAAAAATGCAGACTTAAATCAGAGCCGCTAGAAAGTTGCCTCTGGCAGTTCATTTAAAGGTAAAAGTTCTACCCAATTAATGCTCTGGAAGAGTTTCTCCTGCACTTTTTAGCCAAAAAACTGTGAGCCATGCAAGTGACGATGCGAAAGACGCAGGGCACAATTTATGTTGGAAATGCCAATTGAGGCTCCAGACGATTTTATGTTTTATATATCTTTTATTATTTAAAGTTGCACTCAAACAACGCCAAAGCGCATTTTTCTAAACTGTTAAACTCACGGGTTGTCATTTTTGTAAAACTAAAGGGCAGCTTTGCCCTTTTGAAGACTTTTTCGATATTTTCTCACAGGAAACTGAAAAGTTGGTCCTGAAATGTCTGATTGTGAGTCTAAAAGTGTTTGCAACAACTTTCCAGTTGGCACACGTGAGTACTACTCGAGTGGCTTTAGTGTAAGTGATTGTCCTCAAATTGGCTGGTTGTTCTTGATAAAATTGTGCAAGATTTAACGAGCGACACTGACCTGGTTTCCTCATAGCTTTTCGCGTTAGTTTATTAGCGGATGAGTGTGTCGAAGAACCAGGCAAATTCTAGTCGAAATTTTCCGTCGATTTCTAAAAAAAAATATTATGAGGTCGTAAACTGTGTCGCAGTGGAAACAGTCACTTCACATCCATTAATCATGTTACGCGTTAATATACATGGGCTTTGATTGGAGCGAAAATCCGAAAAAATCCGCTTATTTCCCGAACGTATGGATTTCGGCCAATTTTTTACGTCGGCTTTAAAAATAGGCGTGAACTGTGCTGCCAGAGTAAAACAGTGAATCGGCATTCGGGCCGAATGGATTTCGGGGATTACATTCGCATCGAAAACAGCCTTAAATTACGCTTCCTTTTTATTGCCGCCAAGCATTACCATAAAAGCTTCAATGATGACGCCGCACTTGATCCCACCTATTTAAAATCTGTTGAGCTTGCTCGCATTTGTTTTACGAGCTTGAATCGGACGCAAGCAATTGAATGCTTAAACTCCATTGGGCATGTTGCATAATAACTGGCATTTACAGAACAGGGATTTCTGGAACTTTTCGACCATCTATTCTCCTTTCTGACGCACATTTGCGCCTCATTGAATTATCCGACTCCAATCGGTTGCTTCATTCATCAATTTCACGTGAGGCACGGTATTGTTTAGCTCAACTGTCATTCATTTTTACAAATTGTGGGATTTGGCCGAAAATAGCTCGATGTATTTTCAGCTCCCTTGTTAACCACGTGGCGAACAGGAAGGCTGGAAAAAGTGTTACACCAATGATGATTGTAAAGCGGCTTTGCATCGTTTACTGACTGAGAATAGCCGGACGACGGCGTAAGCATCTGGGTCGCAACGGCTTGGAGAAGGTTCAAATGTTTCCAACAATGATTGAAATGAATCGAGTTCAGACTGAGTTGCTGAATATCGAAAGCAGCACTCATAAGCATCGCCTAAGATCGTGCTGAATTTAATAGAAACAAGCGCTAATGCGAGGCAAGACTTCTAAAAGGTTTTGCGCCGATGTTCAAGAATCTCTATTCTTCCCTAGCGTTGGCGCATTTAAACGCGAAAATTTGCAGGATGAAAAACTGTAAATAAAATGTTCATTTTTAACTAAATTTTTAATCACTGATGCCGAAAAATTTTGTGCCCAAGAAGAAACATGCTGGAGCTTCCAAGACCAAAACTATTTTATGCAGTACGACAATCATTTCGTTTGTAAAAAGGGTGAATTCTTCCATGCATTAAAGTGAGTGAGCAATTATTATGAAAAGCAATTTTTGTTAACTTGTGTTTCATTGAGAATTTGAGCAAAATATTTCTTTATTAAGCGATCGAATTTGCGTAAAATATTTTTTGGTTCTTACTCTTGTTCCGAAAAGTTCAGAAGATGGAGGTCGATGTTATCGAGAAACATTAAATTTCTCAAAAAATTTGCGTAATTTAGAAGCTCCTTGGGTCGATAGCAATAAAAAAACTCGCATGTGAATGCAATTTTTTTGAGCATAAATGTTTGGTTTTCATTCTTTTGCGAACATTTCATACTGCTGAGGTCGATGTTTTTGAAAAAAATTAAGTTTTTTAAAATGCCCCACACTTTGGGAAGCTTCTTAACAAAATTTTGATAACCCCGAGCTGTTGTACTGACTGTCCTAGAAAATTCCTGTGAACATCACAGTCACTAAAGACAGATGAAGCGAACCCGGGCAGACTTTCGATTAGTAATTGTTTTTTCCATGATCAAAGCTGGCAAAGATTTTTGCAGCTTGTGGCTTGTTGCGAACCAATTTGCAATTTTGGGGCTGCGCCCCCCAATATTGAAACCCCTTTTTAACGCTGATTGCTCAATAAACGCAACGTCGATGAAGCGCTGTCGGCATAACGTATTCGGCCATCAATTTCGCGCACAAGGGATTTGTTTTTCGGCTAATGGCGCTTGATAATGAAAGCCGGGCATTTAAATGCTAATTGCCATACAAGAAAAGCCGAGACTTTATTAAATTAATGCCCTTGATGCGTATTTACCGGCGGATGGTGTGCCATCAAGTGTGATTGCAGCCAGACATATGCTTAAAGTAATCAAAGCCTAATCCCAATGTCTACATTGCCGCTAATAAAGCTTTAATATTTATGGCTTGCCAAGACATCAGACCGGCAGCTTGTGGCCAGATAAATTGTTTCGGGAATATGCATTATGGCAGATTGGACTTAAATATTCATTGTGCAAGAAATTGCTAATGATGTTCTTCTTTCAGCGGCCAGAGTGCGGCTGGAAAATATCCACTTTTAAGTGTTTCTCTGCAGCGATTCGCTTACACTTTCCTCTGAAGGTGGCTTGATATTGTCCGGGGACTGTTTTATCTGCAGTTTAAATTACAAATGTCTTTTGTTGTGGTGAGTGCGAGCTGATTTTCGCCCCAGCCAGGAGATGAATTCTGGCGAAGCCAAAAAAGTAGCAGACCGTCTGGCGGTTACGTGCCGGCATGTCCGGCCGTTTTCGGACCCCGGACAGGTTCTGTGGGTTTGTTTCGTTATTTAGCATCAGTAAGGTCTTGTTCTTTGTCTTTTGGCCAATTGAAAGCAGCTATCCATTAAAAAGCGAGCCGTTCGCATCAAGGCGACACGTGTTCCATCGCGTACGTGATGCACTGAAATAAAAGCAACATTAAGCGACATTAATTCCATGCGATTTGCCCTGGGCTCCCGGCTAGATCCCGGATCGTGGAATAAAGTTTCCAATATCCTGGAATTGCCTGAGTAGTATTTATGGAACGAGGTAATTTCCTTACTCGGAACAAGAGTGATGGCTGCGTCGCCCTGTTACTACATTAGTCTTGCGACTATACCGCGTTTCCCGTAATTTGTTTCCTTATTTGGCGTGACGTTAAAAAAGCGCTTAGACGATGTCGGAAGCTACCTGAGCTTCATGGGAAATGGAAACGAAACGCACATTTTTTATCGGCCAATTTTCGAATCCCTGTCGCATAGCACGTGAAAGATACATTTTCTTATTACCGGGGCGGTTTCTTTTTGCTTTATTTTCCTTCACGGCGACGAATTTATTTCCTACAATTTATATTCGCTTCGGGTTTTATTCCCGCTTGAATGCAAGAAAGTCTTCTGAGGCCTCAGTTACTTTCTCCTTTTCCCCTCAAGTCATGCTCTTAGCCTCAAAACACTCTGAGTAGAATCAACAAATCGGTCTTTTTGTATTGAAGTGTGTAACTTTTTTGGTCTTTTTCAAGCCAATGTGCTAAAAAATTACACACTTCAATACAAAAAGACCGATTCTTTGATTCCAGCCAGTGTGTACACACCCATTCCTATTATTACTCTTACTAGAGCATCCGTCCAAGATAACTTAGTTGGAAATTAATTTTCGGGCTGTTACTGCATTTTATTGCACGCTTGGCTAATTTCCTGATGCTCTAGAGCATTTTTTACGCTTAATTTCAGGTAGCTTGCAGGTTTTCACAGTTGTGCATGTTAGAAAACAGTGGGTGAATATTTGTCATTCTTGAGAATGAATTCTGCACTTATATAGTCGGAAGACGCAACTGAGAGCAATTTATCTTGGGCGTAGCGAGAAACTGGACATTCATTTAATTAAATTAATTCACTAACAGAACGGCCAACCAGGCGAGCATGCCTTTTAATTTTGAAAATTAAAGCAATTAATTGCAATTTTGGTCGACTTTTTGCTCAAAACTTCTAGTGTAAAGTAACATGAAAAATTAAAGAGTGGTCAAAGAGTGGGACTTTATTGTTTTGTTTCGATTTGGGGCTTCGAAAGGCTCCAGTAACTCGATCTGTTTGTAAACACAACCCGAACTATAACAAGCAATAATCGTCCCAATCTACCCTTAATTCGGTATATTATTTTTGGTCAACATCATTGCGAATTTTAATAAAAAACTTAAAAAGAACTTGTTGCTTTTGGAACCGCATAGTGGAACCTAATACCAAAGTGAAACTGCAACGTTGGAACCTGTTCCATAAAAATAACCGTTAGTAGTAGTAACCTCTAGTAGGTACCGCTCGCTATATGGAAGAACAAAAACAACATTAAATTCGAGTTTCTCATGTTCCAAAGCCCCAAATACCAAGTCTCGACATATTTTTGTCCAAACAAATGCAATTTTTATAGCATCGCCAGCTAGTTAATCGTTGAACCTGATGGATAATCCAGATAAAATTCCCATAAAACTTCGATACATGGGAACGTCAGCAGACTCCGTATAACTTATGAATAACTGCATCGTTTTCCAGGAAATCAGCACGAGCCTGAAAGTTTATTTTAAATGATAGATGAGGCCACTCGGGCGATCCAACCGAAACGGGCGCTGCCCCTAAATAAAATCGTTTTGTTCCATGGAATGCCGTTTCATTTGAATAATAAGAATGGGGAATTCTACCTGGGCCCCCAAATTGGAATCGGCCATGCTTCATTTCGGCGATTTTTTAATTGCTCCCCATTCGCGTCCGTTAATGGTTTGCATCGGTCGTCTTGCGTTGTTGCTGTTTTGGTCAATTTGATGCAATACGGCTCGATTTACCCATGTAACCGCATGTAACTATATAAATTTGACTCCGAAAATCTCGCCCGCCGATAGAATGTGGCTCTCGCTATGCGAAAATCGATAAGATTATTTCATTGTAAACTGGAACAATGGTATAACTGAAACAAAGTTTGATCAATGGCCATTGTAGCTTTAAATGGGTTACCTGCACAGATATTTTGTTCGATTTGCCTGCTCTATTTGCGTTATCTGGGATGTTCGATTGGAATTCCAATTGAAGGGCCATTTTTTCTGTGTGCCAGTTTTGTCTGTTAAATTGTTTATACTGTGCAGTTTTGTCGGCCTGATTGCCATCTTGGAGATGGCAGGAATTCCTTGTTCAATTACAGCTTTGCTCTTGAGTAAGTCTAATCGTCGTGAAATGGAAAAAAGTGCCAATGATACCGGTTTTTTCGCTCCGAAGGCTTTTGACCGACTGGCTTTTTGATATCTGATCTCGAATTCTGCGACCTGCGCCCCGTAGGTTTTTTTAGTAGAACTCACGCCGGTTTCGGTACGAGTTTAGGCTAATTCGCTAAAGAGTCTCGCTCTGTTATCGCAGCTTTAATTAGCTTATTCTCCTCGGCCGAGGAATTAAGCGCGACCGGCTGGCTGGGCGCAAAACGGGTAATTTTTTATGCCTTTTTCATTTGAATTAGTCGGCTGAAAACCGGCCATCTTTGAGTAGCAAAATTGGCCAGTTGTTGCGTGATGATTCCGAATTCAATAAAAACTGCTCAACTTTCTAGACTTTATTGAACGGTCACTTCTGTGCTGGATTGCGGTTCTGGAAAATACAGCGAGCAGACGGTTGAAAAGCGGATAAATCTAAGGCCAAAGAAAGTTATGATTCGATTTTGACATTTTCCGCTGGTAAAACGCGGAAAACTGGAGCGCTAAGTAAGAGGGCTTGTCAGTGGCAAACGTTACTAATAAAGACTGACGGAAACGAGTAAAGACTGTTTTGCTGTGTGGGATTATTTTCCCGTCCGAAAGTGGCAATTTTTCAAAGTTTAGCGGTATAAAACAATTTTTGCTGGAAACCAGCGCAGTTCCATTTCCATTGATTGCTTAATGCCACATTTACCTTTATAAAGTGGGAAAAGGGAAACACTCGGCGTGCACAAATTAACGCTCTATGTGAAACAGCCACCCATTCGCAAGCCGTTTTAAAGGATTTTTTAAAGGAATTAATTGGCAATCGCGAGCACTTTTACAACATTGCAAATGCCTGCGAAAACAAAAGTTTCTTCTTGGAGGCAAAATTTCCCAGTTGTCCTAATGAATCGTCTTTTTCGTGCCTAATTTAATGGCCCCAGGCCAGATCAAGATGATTTTTATTAGTTGGTTTTACTGTCGCGGAAAATTGCGGCCCTAAAACTATGCAGCCTGCAAATCTGGATGCAAAAATTTATTGTCTCCCAACTTGAATTAAGTCGGGAGTTACTCGCTGATTACTCTAGTTTATGGGCCCAGTAAAGTACGATTTTGACGACAAACTAGGCCATGTTTGAGGCAATCAAACAAAAAAAACTGGCATTGATAATTGGGTTTTCTGTGGTTTTTCATAGTTTTTTTGGCCAGCTTTCCAAGCACGTCTGCCGGGTTTAGCAGATGAATCCAAGTTGGCTTATCGCAAAAAAGGCACTCTCTGTGTTTATATGTTCAAAGCATCCAGATGACCCTCACAGATTCCTGTCTCCTTGATCTCGGAAAATGTCTTTTTAAGGCCTACCGGGATGATTTATTACCTCGATTTTCAATACATATAAAACTAGTCCTCCTGCCTTTTTCGAGTGCCACTTCAGTTCAAGGGGAAGGAAAACAAAGTGCTCAGATGGGATGGTCGGAACGGCCTTATCTCGACATAAATCAAAGGCCACTCATACGAGCATCTCTGGAGAAATACAGTGAATCCACATTTGCCTGAAGAGAATTTGTTAATTGCAGTTTTTTCCCAGCTGAAATGATTGTTTTCCAAGTCCAAATCTTTGGTTCAAAGCATTGAGTGAGAGGCCAGCGGACAGCTATTAGATAAGATATAATCGCAAAAGGGGATCTTCTCCAGATACGCCCCTGCAGCTGCCGTATTTCCTTTATATTTAGATGGGCCAGACGCATGAAAGGTCTGGAAACCTATCGAAAACAAACGGAGCTGTCTTTGCCGATATGCTTTTAGGGCCTACTTCTCCCTATCATATTACCGACGGGCTTTGAGATGTTTATTTTCAAAGTTTTCGGGCATTGGCCAGCATTGTTGCGCACCGGCTGTGCATCATCAGCATTTATCTTTCTTTGCAAAGTTTGCTTATTTTTTCCCAAACAGTTTTTGAGCGATTTTTCCTTCAAAACTGCTACCTGAAAACGATTATTGAGAGCAGATCCAGAACCTTGAAGGCACCTGAAGTTCCAGCTAGACTGTGAGTGAATTTAATCCTGGAAATTCGTTTTTTTTTTAAGTTCTGAGCCTTATAAAAGCACCGTTTGCTGGCTTTGGAGAAAGGCAAAATTGAATTCAATAAAAGTAATCAAATGGGAAAAAGTTCGTCCTCATCAGGAAATATTTCAGTGCATTTAACGAGCGCGCTAAAATCGCGATCGTGCCTTTCGCAACAATTCCAATTTATGTTCATACGTACGATTTTGAAAGTTTGAAGCTCCCATTGTGGCGTATCTGGGTTTCAATCGCGAAACATTCGCCTCATTTAATCTATTCAAATGAATATTGAACAGTCCTACACGAACGTCTATTTCTAGAATGGGTGGGAGAGCGCTATTAAGTTCTGAAGTTCGAATAATTATAATATTTACCATTTAATGTCAAACACTGCTCGGTTTTGCTAATTGCAAGGCCCTGGAAATTCTAATTTCGGACCGAAGTTGAGAGGCACTGAATCCACGGAAGCTTTCATGCAAAAATCTTCTGGTTATCTGTAATCAGTTTTCAATGAAATGCTTGCCAAAGCTGAATTCTTTAAAGCTCGCAAGTGCACAAGAAAGCAAAACACTAACAACTATGGAACAGCCGAACAAAAACCGCGACTTTCGCTAAACAAAGCTGAAGTAAACTTTTTCGATAAACTTTGTTTCGCTTCCTTGTCAATAAATCTGATACCGTTTCGAGCCATTTATTCGGCCCGTTTGGCCTTTTGTTGGCGGTTAAAGAGCAACGTAATTTGTGATCTCGATAGAAGACTTTCGGCCCAAAAAAACCGTGTTTTCAGCCCGCTCGAAATCGATACAGACCGATTTTCGTACATTGAAATTGGCCGTGATTTATAGAGCAGCGTCGCCGCTGCCCACCGCATCATTTTGCATGAATAAAAGATCGCCTCTTATAATTTGATTTGTCTTGTTGCAGCCGTCGACGATTTATATTCTTCGGGGCTTTTTCAAATTTAAAATTTCCCCATGATGAAAGCGACTTTGTCTAGTAGAGGTTGCTCATCTCTGGGCATTAGGGGTGGATGTGACTGGATAAAGCGCAGGCAAGGATTTTCAGGAACTTGAAGCAAAGGCCAAATTTTGGTCTTTTGGAGCATGCCAGTAGCCTTTCGGGTAGTGAAGACTTGCGGTCTTTTAAGCGCGGAAGTTTTGGAAAGAAATCAATCGTGAAACCGCTGGAAACTTACAAGGTGAAACGATCCATGCAAAGAACGTATCAAAGGCTGGAATAACAAGGAAATTAAAAAACACTTTGTGACAATAATTATCCCGAAAATCCCACGTTAATCGGTCTCCAGACGACGCGCTCCCTTAAAATACGGCCACAATGGCGGCGCGCTTTTTAATCGTCCACTGATTAGAATCAGTAAATTTCCCTGTCCCTAGACAATGCTAGCAGGATTTAAGGGATTCGCCGATTCGCGGATTAGGGAAACTCTGGATGGAATCCCTCAAATCGGAGAGTGGCTCTTGTAAATGGCATCATTAATAAAAATTGCTTTTCTAGGCCTGTTTGCTCGTTTATGGCTGTTTTCATTGCGATGCCAGTGTGATAATTATGACGTTATTCCCGAGTGGGAATTCAGGGAGGAAAATCGCATAGTCGACTCTAGGGAGTGGTCCTTAAAAAGCAAGCCATTTTCAATTGAAAACATTCAGAACGTTGCATTTGCCCACTCGAAACCCATATGGAAAAGAGTTCGTTAATTCCCCCATCTCCTTTGGGGTTTTGCATGTCGCTCGTTTTCACTCGCTAGTTGAGAGGCTTGTTCAAGAGTGTTGGACCAGTTTTCCAAAGAAACCCACATTTTCAATTGATGTGATGGTCTCTGGTGCATAATTAAGGAACACTGATTATCTCCTGAAAAACTGTTTGGCCCCCACGCTAAATCTGTTCCATATCTAGAACCGAATAAATCGGCCGATTGACTAAAAATAATGCTGCTTTCAACAATACATTTAATTAGCAACTTCCAGGAAAACTCCCAAGCAAATGTACATTCCCATAATTAAATTTTACGATCCAGAGGCGCTACATTCATTAATTCGACGAATTATATACAGCCGATGCGAAAACAAACTGGATATTAATGAGGCTGTTTTACGATGCGGTCTGGAGCACATTCTGGATAGTTTCATAGCCGCACACGTATTTATCGTTGTTTTATAAGATAATATTTTAATGAATATTAAACGAGTCTAAATAAGCTGCGTCAAACATGTGAGAATAATTTGGCGCAGCGAACGGTTTTTAATCAGCGAAACGATAGGTTTTGTGCCATTATGCACAGGGAACATGCAGTAGTAAATAACCCGATTTGGAACAATGCCCCAGTTGAGTTGGGGCACCTTGGGACTGGCCATTTTTTTTAATCCGGCATAAAACTCCACCTGTGCCATAAAACCCTTCGTGCAGCCAAACCACCGTCGATCTGCATGTGTGGGGAAATTGCGTTAGCAGGAATTTTTATGGGCGTTTTAAAGTTAAAGCGTTTGGAGCAGTGGCGGTTCCCATATGGTACCAGGAATTTCAGCACGTAGGCAAAGAATTTAATAAAGGGCAAAAAACAATTAGAGGTGCGCACAAAAAACTGACTCCAGTCTAAGGTCTCACGGTGAACGTTTGTATTCGCTTGCAGAAATAAAATTCCTCTAAAAGCCTCGTTTATCCTGCAAGAAAAATCAGCCTTTGTCAGCCAACATTTCTAGGAAGTCTTCGGCAATTTTTCTAGCTGACTAGCTCTCACATAAAGTACACCTCCCAACAAATTTCCTCAATTTTACAAACTTTCCTCCACTCAATGCATTAAAAACCACACTTAATTAAACGAAGAAGGACGACGAAGTGATCACTTAACAAGTACCGAGTGATTTCGGGCTGATTCGATTACGTCCACCCATCGGATTTACATCAATTTAATTAAGTACCCGATAATCCTCAAATCGCTGATGAAAAGCGATCAGCTCGTTAATATGCGAACGATCCAGCGTCGAAAAATATGGCCCGAAGTTTAAATTAGATTTATGAATTGGTTGCGGGCTTATATGGGATTTGCCAGCGGGTTTTGCTATCGGGGTTTTTCAAAGCATTTCGCTTAAACAACACAAATTGGGCACATCTAGTTGCAATCTAATTGTGTTGGACTTTAGGCAAGGAGTGGAGAGTGCCACAGCGACAGGCAGGAGTTCTTGGCTGAGTGGATATGGAGGGAAAATTAAAAAAATTAAGCTAATACCTGTGCAGGAGTGACGCAAAGAGCGACATTTTAAATTCAAATTTAATAAACATCGTAATCAGCTTACAAGTCTGCAAATTGTCCGGAACGTGTCCTTTAAAGCGCGCTTCCAGAATCCCGGTCCAAAAGAGCTTTCCGATGCAAAATAAGAAACAGTTCGACGTTAAGCGGCTTAAAAGCGAAAAACGCACAGAGACGCTCTGTGCTCGGACTTGAAAGAGGCTTTTGTGGTTCTTTTCCAGCCTTTGTTCCAATTTTTGCATGAAACCAGGGGGCAAACTTGACCTCCTGCCGCCATTGCCGGTAAATAAATATGAGTGCGCTGCCACTGATTATTCATCCCCCTCATGGGGCACGAGGTGGAGAAGAGAGATATTTCACGACGACAAAGCCTGCGACGATAAAAGTGCAATTTGAGGCTCTGGAGGTGCTGTAAAAGTTTCTAAAACCTGCGAGAATGTCGCCGGTGAACTACAGAGCGTCGTAAATAATTATGCCGCAAAACTGCGAAAAAGAAGGGGCGACGTTGACGTAAATACTCCAAGTTTTATGAGGTCATTTTTTTCGAGCACTTGTTGGATGAGTGTGATAAATCATTGGACTTGCTGCAAGAACACTAGGGGTTGAAAGTGAGAGTAATGCTGAGAGCTGAAGTAAAATATAAATAATATACAAAACCACATCGGCAGCGTGAAAAAAATATAGTGAATCACCCAGCCAATGCCAGCTTGCCTTTACAAAGCGGGTTTCGTCGATCGCTTAGTGGAAGATTTCCGGTGAATGGGGGGCGATGATCGATGTTGGCAAAGCACTAATATGCGGCCTTATAATGCCAAATGACACGCATTGCCAAAATCATTATTCATGTTTTGTGGCGCGACAAAACGTGGCGCGTTTTTCCATTCGGGGTCAGGTTTTGGTCTTAGGAAATGGACTGAAGACCGGCACAATGGGAGCCATCAATTCTAACCAGGCCCCAAAAAAGCCGATTTAACCCACACAGCAACAGCAAACAGCGGCGAATGGTTCATAAGCGAACACAAAAGATGATCCTTTATCAGCAGGGTCATCAGCTAATTCGCACCATCATTGTTCTCAATGTTATGTAAAATTGACCATTCAGCACTTGTCTGGTACAATTCAACAGAGATTGTATCTATCAGGCTAATTACCGATAATCATGGGCATTGAAAACTTTTTTTGCTCAATTATGGCTCAACTCCACAGGAATAGCAAAGAATTAGATTTCATTTTGTTGCATTGAGTGTCCTGGTCCGTTTTGGCAGCACTTTTTAATTCGTAATGAACGATCCTCTGGAGCCAAGAAAGGCGGGGCCACAAGCGCGATCCAGGAAAACTGGCGTTTTCCTCCTGCGTCCAGGACAATGACACGCAGGCAGCAGGAATAGATCGGTTGCTTCACTGGCCGAAAGGGAATCGGTCCTTTGGAGGTGGTTTAGGCCCAGGTTGGAGAGGTTTGGAATTTCAATGAAATAGTAATAATAAACAGCGCGACGGCTAATAATAGAGAATCATTGACCAGATTCGGAGCCAAAATTTTCGAATTGATGTCTGGCCAGTTTGCGAGCATACCGGTTTGACGCGCTAGCATTGTTACGGCCCCAAAATAATCTGGAAAATTAATTTGAAATGTCTGGCAAGTGGTTTCGCCTCTGGCGTCCGTTAGTATAAGTCCAAGGCGAAAAGTTCCCGGCTTCGCTATTTAAAGCGCAGCTGAATTGACAGGAGAAACGCTGGATTTGGAGGTGGTCTTCTACGCCACTGGATGACTGGACCATTTTCCCGCTTTGAATGCCGAAAGTGTTTCTTAATTAGATTCAAGTTCAACCTCAATGTGGAAAATATGGAATCATCGTAAATAAATCCCGACCTGGATCAGCAGGGCGTCACAAACATCGCGTCGACCTTGAATCAATGTCGCCCGATGCATCGAAAACACCGCTTTTTCCGTAAACACAAAATATTTGTGACCCATAAAGAAGGAGGAAAATGTTGCATAATCGATGACGAGTGCACATATTGCGGTCTAGTTGATCTGTGGCAAAGTCAACCACTGTTTTGCATCCAGGCTGGATCGCTCCCAGTTTCTCAGTTGATTTAACACCGAAATGTCCATCTTTCCTCACTTGGAATGACAACGTCTCAATTGATTTTTTTGGGTCGATGGAGGTTTGAAAAATTGCCAGCGCTGCGAACTTGTCTGCACATTTCTAGGGTTCGAGCCACCGTTGAGTTCAATTTAGTTGAAGCCAAGATAATCCATGCAGGACCTAAATGAACCCAAGCAAACCTAAGTGAACCCGCATCATACTCGGAACGTTTTGCCACGTGGACGCAGAATTACTGGAAATTAAATGTACATAGAATTTTTCAAGTGATAACTTTTTATGGGAGGGTAAATCGATTTTTCTCGGTCAGGGCGAGCCGTAAGCGCCTAAGTAACACTTTCAATTCGACATTTTTCTCTTAGTGCGGGCGCATCTGTAGATCTGATAAACTTTTCAAATACACATTGCGTTATTAAACTGACCGTAATTTTGACATTACAATTATTGAGTGTGACATTGTTGTGTTTGGTGCAGTTTAATTTATAACGCTGATACCAATGAAACAACAAATTATCAAGGGAGAAGCTGCAGATGCTGCAAACACTAGGTTAAGGGTGCGCATGTACTAAATGCCTGTTCGAGTTTCGCCTTCTTTTAAATTCCCAATTAAAGTACACACACAATTATACACACTAAAGCAGTTTAAGTGCAAAAAATGCAAATCGTCCATCAATTTGCAGAAAAATGTATTGTAAACTTTTGAAAATCATCTTCAAACGACCGGGTATTTATCATTGCAAATGAGATTGCACATTGCCGTGTACTGTGAAATATTGTTTTAAGAACTAACAATCGATGTTGTGCAACAAAAGTGTGCCTAAGATCCGCTACAATAAAGTTTTTGAAAAACTGTTGGACCTATTTTAAATCGCCTGATTGATTGTGGACGCAAATTCGTATCAAGAAAAGATTAAATTAAATTAAATCGTATCGATACAATGTCTTACTCTTCGCCAGTAGTCCAGAGGCTGCCCAGATGATGTCCATTTGCATTGTATTGCCCGATTCAAAATTCCGAACTGGTAAAATATTACTACCTACTTGTTTAGTGATTTTCATCGGAGACAATTGTTCATCCAGATGTTGAGCAAATATTTTCTAAAGAAGGCAGGGTCAATTTATGAAAAACGCTCAAGATTAAGTGCAAATAAAGTGGCACAACTATTATTAATAACTTTTAATGCAATAATATGTTCTATTATTTGTTACTTTATTTTGTAACAACAAATTATCAATATTTAGGTATCTATTTTGTAATCTTTCATATTTAACATAAAATGATAAACATCATTACTGTTTGGTAATAATATGTAATAAATATGTTTTGAATTTAATTGAACAAATATTTCAGTTTACCTCGGTTATTTCAGAAAACATGGGTTCCGTCTTCTTATTTTCTATCC
>NW_026018658.1:0-17271 GCF_020466585.1 Dendroctonus ponderosae | reverse complement strand
CAATACACATCTCAGACTCTGGCAGAGAAGTGCCTCAAAACCCAACCCGTAATTATTCACCCTCAATTCAAATCAGTGTTCAAGTGAACTAATTGGAAACACTTAAGTAGAGTTTCCCACTCAAGTAGAGTAATTTCGCCACTCAGCCCATTTAAAGAACATACTGCCCAAGGCCAATTAGAAAAAGAGCGAAGAAAAAGTGGCAAAATAAACGTGCCGCCCGTGCAAGTTCGGCGGGCACATCTCAAATTAGAAGATTTTATTTCCTCCTGCAACTACTCACAAGGATACCCACCAAACACTGGCACCCCACACTCATTGGTCCTTCGAATAACCCCCGACATTAGGTCAAACGAGCAGGATCAGGTTAGTTTAGAACTGGATCCCCCCTCATTCGGTCCATTCGAGCAGGATCAGGTTAGATTAGAACTTGATCCCTCAACAACTTTAGTAAATTTACCAATAAGATCAATTGCCAATTAATTGTGTGCGCAATGCAGATTTATGTACATATGTTTCATAAAAATGTCGCAGAAATGTATATGTTGTATGGGCCAACTTCTTTGCTTTAAACAAAAAAGTTTGAAATACATACTTGGCAATCTGAATACAATAAATGTTTAGTTTTCCCTTCATCATAAATTTTTTTCCCGAATTTTTTCGCGAACAATTTTTTTAGAACACGTTTTTCCTTTTCTAAATTAATTTATCAAAGTTCTCGACATTGATGCTTTTAATTTGGATATTAAAAATCTTGCATACTTAAATGCAAATTGATACACGGTGTCTTTACATGTATCTTTACATTACTGCAACAATAAAACGATCTAAGAAATAACGTTTTTTATTGTAATATTGGGATAATGTTATAACGGCTGTGAATGAATTCTGTTGTGGATTTGCTCCCAAGTTAGGGCTGGATTAATTATGAATTAAAATGCGCATGAAGCACGTGTTTCTTAGCGAACACACTGTATATTGAGGCTTTTGATACTGACTCTTTCGTAAAATGTAGCATGCCCAATGTATTAATGCTAATTCCAATGCTTTTTCAGAGCATCATGCTAGAAATGGACACTTAGTATTAATCCTAGACTTGGTACATCTCAGGAGAGAAGTGAATTTTAGGAGGTAAAGGTTAGCGTAAAGGTAAAAGAAATAAGCAGATGGAGATTTTTTCATTCCAATTAATAGAGCTTTTCTAGAACTAAGTTTGGTCTGCGACTTGAATTTGAGACACCCAGTATCAATTTGTATTACTTTAAAATACACTAGACGTTAATATCTACGACTTTTGTATTTAATGTTTTCCGAAATTGCAAATTAGATGTAGAAAAGGGGCGGCCAAACTTCAATCAATAACCAACCCTGTATGTATATAAAATACGTTTTATTATGTTGTTATCTTGAGCGCTGCAAGTTTCAACGCGTTTTTTTACCGTTTGTTTATCAAGAATCGCATATTTGTGATCAATAGGGTTTGCTTTTCTTTTCTGGTTTGGCGAGTTTTTGGCGTCTAATGCGAGCGGATACTTATTAGTTGATCATTTCGCGTGATTTATTGTAAGTGTTTTACAGATTTTGGTCTGGTTTCCGTGAGTGTTAGTAAAAATTGCAAATTAGTGCTTCAATTTTGCGGTACGGAATCGAACTTAATTGGATAGGGACGACTTTTCTGCAATGAATCGGTCAGTTTTCTGCTTTATTTCTTTTTAATCTCATAATAGCGTCAAAATCAGAATTTAGTCTGCAATTTTGCAATAGTTATTTCAAATAAAACATAAAATACTAAGTAAAATAATTACTAAATAAACGGTCTTCAAAATTAACAAATTGATAATTATTGTGCAATCATATTTAGATTTATTTCATCTTTATCATTCGTTACAGGTGAGTCGAATTAACTACTTTCCAAAAGCCGCATACATGGTGAGTAGCATTTATTTGATTTTTCATTGCGTAATCGATGTCCATTTGGTCTTTCCTTACATAATATTCTCACGGAAACGCATGAAACAAATTGTTACCTAAATTAAGAGAAACTTGAGATTTCAGGTGTGTAGTATTGAAATTTAATCGAGGAATGTAAAGGAATCTGAGAACTTGCGTCGGCATGATCTGTTTTTTTTGGGGGGTAAAACGCTGCTTTTGGAAAATTACCTGATAAATTGATGCCTCTGGTACAAGCCTAATTGTAGTTGGTTTGTAGCAACCTTTGATTGCTTGGTATATAATTCAAATATGAAAATGGTGCAAATTAAAAACGCTGTCGTTCTGTAAAAGCCAAATTTTTTTTGGGTGACTCAAACTGCTAAAGTATAGAAAATGATATGCATTTTATAAAAATCTACACCTATGATCAAGTTAGTTAAATTCCCATTGTTAGTCAAAAATTGTCATTAATATTTAGGCAATAACATTTTAAAATCGTCTCATAAATGTATATGTATTTGTTAATTGAACTTTCATACATCGTCATATTTTTTAAATTAAATTTGAAAGAATATCACAATATTGTAATATCCAGGATAAAGTGCATCTTTTTATTTAATATTTTTCATATACGAGTATCATCAATTATTACTTATATTTCTCATAAGGTTGCACACTTTTTACAGTTCAACATAATTTCTTGCACAATGTCCAAAATTATACAGGATGTCCCGTAAGCACATGATCAATGCGATATTCTTTGCATTAAAAGAAGACGATTTGACCTAACTTTTATTAACATAAAATATCTTGCTCCTCTGCTATTGATTGTCAAAGTTGTTCAAAAAACTTATCATTTCTGAAATATCGGGAGAATGGTACGATGTATTTTAGTGAAACTCGCTGTGCATTTGCTCGTATGTAAGACTCATATTCTGATGAAACAATCGAGCTCATCCGTTTTGGACAAGACATTGAGCGTCGTGGTACAAAAACTAAAAGAACTTTTTATTTGGTGGATGGAATCAATTCATATTTTTTTGGTTGATGGACTAATCATTTTGTCACAATTTCGTGCTCTTTGTAAAATCTTGTAGCATTCATAGTTTTTGCGAAACATTTTTTTCTGTTTTCTTGCCACTTAGAAAGAGCACAAAATTGTGAATAAATGATTAGTGCATCAACCAAAAAAAAAATGAATTGATTCCATCCACCAAATAAAAAGTTCTGGTAGTCTTTGTACCACGACACTCAAGAATTCACCACTTGTCCCAAACGGCTGAACTCAATTGTTTCATCAAAGTATGAGTCTTACATAAGAACAAATTCACAGCAAGTTTCAGCAAAATACATAGTACCATTCTCCCGATATTTCAAAAAATATATTTTTTTGAAGAACTTTGACCATCAATAGAAGAGGAGCCAGACATTTTTTGTTAATAAAAGTTAGGTCAGATCGTCTTCTTTTGATCCAAAGAATATCGCAGTACCCTTTTGATGATGTGCTTACGGGACACCCTGTATCAAACTTTTTAAAGGGGCTACAAAAGCAACCGAATAAATGTTTAATTAAGTATGTACATATTATAGTATTTTTAATTTGAATAAATATTTTAGATACCTACACTTATTACACCGTTCATCAATCGTCACATCCTGGTCTTTCAAATCAAAATAAAAGGAAAACCAATCAAAATATAATTGCTTTTGTTCACATAATTTAAATATTGTTTATGCTCGCTTATTCAGCTTGTTGTTGCTAACTATTTTCTGATTGCAATTTTTGTATCTCCAGATTCCTATTATAGACTAACTGCAATGCCTGCAATTTTTTTCGAAGAAATATTTGGGAAATATCTTAATATTAATTAATTTAAGAAAAACATCAACACTGAGATGTTTTTGATTATTGCGCACCCGATTGTGAACGCATTGAGTATGATTTGTAATTTGCGTATATTAATTAAAAGCGCACATTTTCTGCAGTGCGATTCTTCTGCTCTGTTGCGTCTAGAAAAATGGTAGAGTAAGGTTTTCGCTCTTCTGATACATGCTTTTCCGTGAAAATGGCTTCTGACTTCTAGTTTTTTAATTTTAAGTTTCTGTAATGTATGTATTGTTTCTACACTTTCGTATTGAGTTAGTAGATACCAAAACCGCCCCTACTCCAAAGTACGGAATATAAAACAATCACTAAAAATATCTTTGAGAAAAATTGATGCTGAATTTGTAAGCAACTTTTTATAACTGCCAATAATAAACAAATATAATTAGATTCCTGATTGAGTCACATACCGCTGTGTATTTATCATTTACTTTTACTTGATCTAGGACGGTAATCTAAAGCAGAATGTGAATTTTACTATTATGTTCGATCGCTTATATCCTGTATTAATATATCTGGAGGATGTCGCTTAATTAAGGAATTCGATGCACTCTCACTTCATTCTCCAAACGGGAGAAATAACGGATAAAAAAACCAAAAGAATTATTCTTGAGAAACAAGATAAGTTTCAGTTGCGCCCATAAACGTTTCTCGTTATGGCTTGACAACCGGGAATCGATTTAATTCAGCTTCTAAGAAGACATGTATGAAATCTAATGTCGAAGCTTTCCCCATTTTTTAATGGTAATAAAACACCAGCTAGGAATAGTTGTAAACTGACTGACTTGTAGCGTCGCTTTCAAGCTGTAAAACATTGTATTTGTTTATTTAAACTTTTTATAACTGCAAATAGCCAAGAAATGCAGCGTTTGAATTCTGCGTCGCATCTTATCTACCTTGAGTCCTTAGTACCTGATGAATTAGTCTAATTAAATATTCAAAGGTTGAACAAATAGCCACCATCTTCTTATAAACTTGCTGACAAATACTTATCTGAATCTTGAATATTCTATTTCATAAATATAACTACTAGTTTTTGGAACTCTCTTATGCAATCTGCCCGGTTGTACATCAGAAACACATAATATGGAATTTAATTAGGATGACCTCGATTCATTTTATTTGTATTGGCTAGAAGAATAATTTTAAAGTACCAAAACATTCTTTTTTCTTTGATATTGCATGACAATACAAATTTAAGAGGAACATATGGATGCAACCGGGCGGCGCTATTTTTAGGAGCTTCAAACGCATTTTTAGTAAACACTTTTTATGCTTTGACTGAGACAGCTCAAATTTAAATTTATCTTTTACTGTCAATGAAAAACCGTATGGTAAAATCAGAACTTCACAGTACATAACAATAATGATAATTTGATATTTAGCCTTATGCAAAATGCGGAAATTTAACTAGGATTTTCTACAAAATTTGTGATCTAATTATTTTCTATGTATAATGATGATGATATCAAAGAAAATTATTGAACAATAATAAAAATATGTAATAATAATATAACTAATTAACTGAGTTTATGATTTCGTTTTAATACATTTAATTTTTATGAACGTTGCTGAAACGAAAAATGTGGAAGTCTCGAAAATTAGTTCGTTCTCTTTCATTAATCACTCAAATGCGCTTTTGATTGAACATGATCAAGGTTTAACAACGCTTAATTTGGCTTTTTATACCGACTAATCTGAAGATTTAATTATATGAGCCCAATCAATTGTAATTGGCAGTTGCCTAGTATGATAGTTTACAAGAAGAAAAGAAAAGAAAATCGAATGAAGATATTGAAGAAAACTTATTATTACATATTATTACTCTAATAATTTTGAATTACTGGCCATTACACACTTGGAGGATATTTTAAGTAGTCAATTTCAGCTTAAATATACCTACGCCGCTAACACAGCCGCGTTTTAGATAAAATTATTATTGGACTCAAGGTCACTCTTTACAACAGGAAATAAAAATGAATAATCTAGTTTTTACACGTGTTTTGATATTTTTATTTATCAAATCTCTTATTGAAATGATTTCGATATTTGCTTTCCGCAAAAGCTGTTTATCAATGGAATGCCAAGTTTTTTGAAAAATTGGTTTGAGCATTGCGAGTATTTCACGTTACCCGAGTGTAAATAAATAAATTTACTTGCTAAATTAAGCGGGTTTACGATTTGACTATTTAATAATTGCACCCACCCACCAACAGACATTATTTTGTTTTAAATTCTCTCTCTTATAAAGTATTTTTGATAAACAATTTTTTGTTTCTTCATATAAGAAGTTACTAATTTAAGATTTTTTATGTATTCGTGTACTAAATTCTTGCGTTATTCTGAAAGCTTTACGTTAGTGCTGCGTGGTTTGCTATTGCGAATCAGAAATAGTACATCAGCAATTTCAATCACAGTTCCATATTTTATTTCCACATAATCTGTTGTAATGCTAAAAATTTAAATTGCAATGAAAAGCTAACATTTACATGTAGAAAGAACTATCACGTCAAGCTGGACAAAAGTTATTATTGATTTATATATTTTTTTCATATACATATATTTAAATTACGCCATTTAATCTTATAATATTTTATACGCTATAATTTCAAGAGAAATTGCAACAATGAACAATTTCCAAAATTATTAAGAATATCAAAAACAAATTTCAAATTACAACTTGGAATAATACCCGGATTTGATGACACCGGTTGGCTTTATTATTTAGTCATTTTTTGAGAATTAGAACGAGAATCAAAGTGATGAGATGATATTAGTGACATTGAAAATGTAAACTTATCAAAAATAAATATATTTACATACTATATTCTGGCTTTTCAATACTAATAATTTAATATAAATTGTATGATTAGTTATTTTACCAAATGAATTTTATTTTTATGAAAGTTAATTGAATTTTGTAAATGTAATGTCAGCTTTTGTTGCCTATAATTCGGCTTTCCCAAATTTCGCTGAAATTAATTACATGATGGTTTTTTGTTGTGAACTTAACAAGAAATGCAAGTTTACTTGATTAATGCAATTCAACTGTAACGAGAGCCAATGTGAAAGTAGATTCCGTAGAGTGAGTGAGCATTTAAAGAATTTAGCGACATTTTGCACTCTTTTGCGACGTTAATCGTATACTATTATACATTAATACCATTTTTTTACATCTTGTAGGAATAACATTAATGACTAGACACTAGACCTCTCGAATAATAAAAACTGGAATATTTCATTAATTAGACTCAATTGATTATTTTAAAAAATACAAAAATATTGAATGTCTTAAACCAATGCGAGTGCTCCGGATTTCAAAAATTAGAAAATAAACTAAAATATGTAATGAAAAAAATGAAGAGTGTATTTTTATAGAGGTGATGAGAAATTTATATATTTTATACCTGATAAGATTAAAGGTGATTGACACCAGCCGAGAAAAAAACGTAATTTGCAAATATTTATTATACATTCAATACAAGGTAAACTTACTTTGACTATTGATAATTTCCTAGCCATTGTATGGCCCGTTTATTTGATTTATTTTAACAACTGTACCATTTATTGTATTTCATTAAAATGATGTTATATTATGTATCTGGCTGTATGGAGATTGTTATAGTTTCTTGTATAAAGTTTCAAAGTACAGCATTAAAAGCAATACACAAAGAAATAAATAAAGATTGATAATTTCCACATTTCGAACGGCTGCGTGTACTCAATTGAAGACACCGTAATTCCTAAATTTAACACCTACTTGCCATACTTGAACTACATTTTTTATTTCTATAACCAACTAGCCACAATTGTGACTTAGATTCGGTCATTTTAAACGCCAAATTATTTCTCTATCACTTAGTCAATCGAACAATTTTTCAACTCAGTTTCCTTTTTAAAAAAGTAATTTTAAAACCGTTTGTTGCTGGCATTGTCTTGGAAATTTTCAAGCATAATAAAAAATATATACAGTATATGATCTTATAAATGCCATTTAGATTTCTCAAGTACTTATTCATGTTTCATTCAAAACATTTATGTTAGTTTAAAATTTATTTTGCTATTCAAGCAGAAAAGTATCTCAAACAATATGTGGGATAATTCACGTACGTGATGGTATTTTAAAGAAAGTAAATTAGGTTTTACTTTGAAGGTACCTAGGTTATGAAAAGAGCTAGAAATATTTGTTAACTTTTCTGGCAGAATTTTTTTTGCAATTATCCCATAACCAACTGTCCAGTATGTTTCATTGTAATTTCCAACCCACATCACACACAATAAAATATGATTTAAAATTTTTGGCAAAATGGATTTTCACGAAAATTCTGAGCGTTTTGTTACTCAAAAGAAAATATTTAGAACCCCTTAATTTCTGGTGGAATATTGAAGTTATATATTTTTAAATAGAATGTCCGACTTTTAATACTTTATTTTATGCGGATTCTTTGCTAAATATGTGTCCGATTAATGCCAATGTTTCAAATCACTTCAGCTGTTATTATAACGACTTCTTTCAGTATTTTTGCTTTCGATTTTAACAAAAATTATTACAAAATTATGGCTGAACCTTTTTCATCTGGATTTTTCACAAAAGACATATTTTCATTTTATAAAATTTCCAAACGAGGAGCAGAGCATTTGTTTGTTTTTGTACTGATTTTATTATTATATGTATATAGCATTTTAAGCATTTCGTAGTAAGGACAAGGAAAACTACAGTACAGTGGCAAAAAAGGAATATCGTGAATAATTTGAAAATTTGCATATTATTTCTGGTTCTTAAGTTGAGATTGTCTAACTACACTTCGCAAAACATTTGCAATAGGAAATAAAATCAATCAAATAACTCTATTCAGATTTTATTTGAAAATATCACTCTTGGAATGGCTTTTTAGAGCAAACAGAACGTAGTTGAAAACCGGCGGCTTTATTTCTGTGTTATATAAACCTTTACCATTTTTTGGAATGATGTTCTCATAAAAATAGTGCGATTTTGACTTACAGAAAAATAATGCAGGCGTTATATTAAATTATCTCCCACCCGCATGTAGCGAAACATGGATAAATCGAACGATTATTTGCCTCTTTAATCTGATTAACTAGTAAGTTTTGAAATGTTGAAAGTTTTCCGTTTACATGCATAAAAGTATATACATTTATATATGCAAAACCTGTGACATGAAATCACCCTATATATACATCTGTATAAATCAATTCACACATGTTATGGAGGCGGACTGGCACCCTCTAGGGTTTTACTTCATCCATTTAAATGTTGGTTTGTCGATAATCTGTTGTGTGAAAGTCATTATGAGCAATTTCACATTGTGACCAAATGGCAAATATACTTCCTGAATCTGCAAACCTTAAATAACAGACGAGTTTAGAATTCTATAGACCCGTTTTAAAGAAGATGCTTAGATCAATATTGTGCCTGTGATCCCTTCCTGTCCGCACATCAATTGCCATTCTGATTTATGCGAAAATCCATTTGGCTTTGGTGAAACACACATTTGCCTGGACGTTGCTTATACCTATTGCCCTTTTGTAGAGTGCTAATTAAATCTTGTCAACATTTTTATTATTATTAGGTTTTTGAACAAAATACATCAGCTAGCTGAAATAAGCTCGTCGGGTTTGTAGTTTTGAGCAACTTTTTCCTTTAATTTTAATTTAGTGTATTTAGTTCCTCAGCAAATATCTTGATGATTCACATCGTCAGAACAAACATGGGATTTCGGTATTTTTCCTACAATAACTTTACTTTTCGATAATTGTTGACATTATTATATGACTAAAGGTTGAGTTTGGGATCTGCATCTTTTCCACTTCACTTTATTATTTCGTCCTTTGCAAATTAATAAGTTTTTTCACTGGAACCACTATATGTTTTATCAATAGATGATACCTTTGAATAGAGACGTTCAAAAAATCTGTTGATGCAGATTTTTAAAAACTCAATTTGGTTTTATCAAAAAGTTTTATATAGTTAATTTATTAAATTCTTATATCATTAATAAACATTTTCTAACGAGAATGCGGTTTATTGTAGAAAAAAACTATGGCTCTCAATATTTGCATAAAACATCTCTTTTTCTCTCAACAGAAATTGACCTGAAATTTGGCACAAAAAATCCAGCTCCTCATTATCTAGGACGAAAGGGCGAAAATGAACAAAATATGAGTAAGCTTCAGTTTAACTAAAGGAATTCCAAACTAAACCTTATAAAAATTCAATTAAAATCACATTTTTTGTTGAAATAACCGATAAGTACCATATTAGGCGTTTCAAAAGCTACATTTTGGTAAAAAACTGTGAAATGTGGAAACGCTTCGGCCCCTAAGGGAGCTTAAATAATATAAGAAGCTGGGTTAGAAAACTTCAGAATTGAATCACCCATTTTTTGCATTATTGAAAAGAAATTGGGGTTTCATGGGAACTTTGCCCCTAAACGAGCCCTTAAATTAATTAACGTATATGTATATGTTAGAAACGATTCAAATATGCTCCGATGATGCAGTGAAAAATTCAAAATTTTCATTGACGAAATGTCAAAGCTCAGGTTGAAAGTCATAAACATTTTTAGAAAGAAGGGAATAAAAGTAAATCGAAAATGTTAATGTATTTTAACAGCTTTAAATAATCAGTTAAATTGGGTTCAACTGATTATTCACCGTTTAATCACCAGCTAGAATAAGGAAAAGTGTTTGAAAGAATTGAAGAAGGATACTTAAGTTTTTCAGTGAAACATGTGAAAATACCTAAAAAAATCAGAAACCTTTTCGTCTCTAACACGCGACAAGCCAAAATCTGAATTATTTAATTTTCCAAAGATGTTCGTTCGACATTTTAGTTCATTTTCAATTATTTTGTTTTAAAAACCGATATTTTACGAGGAAGATGTTTTTTGCTAAATTGATACCAGTAAGCGCGGAAACCTACTGAAATAAGAATCTGAAGAATGTAACCAATGTAGAAATTTGCAGTTTTTGCAATATTGCGAAATTTTTATTTGCGTACTGTAATTTAACGTTGCTGCCTGCTTTATAACTTTGTTAAACAGCGTTGTTAACTTCCCATAATCAATACTTTCGACAATCTTTCATCATTGGTGGGATCATTAAATGGGACCAACTTCCGCGAATACTTTCTATCACTATTACGTGGTTTACACCCACTTTCGTTTGTCTATCAATTTATCTTGGCATTCGATAAATTTCTGATAATTAATCAATTGTCTTTGTCTCGCTGTTATCATCTGGCGATGCTTCCCAAAAAAAAACGAAGAAACAGGTGCATCTTCAGCGAGAGTTATTGTTACAATTCAGTGTGTGAAGGACGAACTAGGGGTCGACGCAATATGCAGCAGCTACCAGATGCCACTTGACACCATGAGAATATCCGATGGGAATTATTCTTTGGCTTCTTCCTTTCCTTTCGAGTAACATCTTTTCTATACGGCGAATCGCTGGGAATTGGAGGATGAACGAAGGATATGAACCAACAATGGTTGATCTCACATTCTTCGGAATTAGCGGAGCAGCAAGAAGATGATGTGCGATTTGACTTGGGTGCTCATGCAATTCATGTAATATGAGTCGGGAAATTGTGGAAAAATATATTACTTGAAGTGACAATTTTCGAGGTGACCACGATTTTTGCAAGCGCGAGAATGTTTTAATCGGGATTGAAACTGGCTCATTTTAAACATTTCTGCAAGGTTTCATTGCATCATTTTTATTCAGTATGTGTATTTGGCTGGTTTTTGCATTTTTTTTGAATTTTGAGAAATCGATGGGAGTAAATTATTTAAAAAATAGATAAATATGCTAAACTTTCCAAGATAATTTATCAAATAAACCCAAAGATGATCAAAGTGATCGAAGCTATTGATGTTTTGGCATTTATTAGAAATTCTTACATTTTAAGAATTCCAGTACATTTCAATTTTGAAAGTTCATGTTGATTTCACAAACGTTTCCTTCATTTTTATTAGTCAGCTTTCTTTCAGTAGCCCTCAGGTTGTAGATTTCCTGGTCATTTTCAAAGAGCGGATGTTTTCACCCTCGCTATCAATTTTATTTGATGCGATCAAGTCTAAGTTTTGTCTATTTATTTGATAAGTCGGTGTTATTGGATAATAGTTTCCGGTTCGTTGATCTAATTTATTGTTGTAATTGTTAACGATTGGTCTCTAAAATACCTTTGATAGTTTCTGAATGGAAAACAAGTGACTTATCAGCGCATTTGGACTTCGTTCATAAATAATTAGTTTTGTCGGTTTTTATAAATCGGCTCTAAAATTCTGAGTTTTAAATAAGGTCGTGCATGCAATGTGAGCTAGAGGTATTGGATCTAAAACACACTTCAAAAAATCCAAAAAATAATCATTACTAAGTAAAAGAATAAGGTTTTTCCACAATATAATGATAAAAAGTTTTCCATGTGGTTCCAATTTTCGGAGACATACTGTATATGGAGTAGTACTTGTATGCAGTCTAAAACTGTTTTACTTGCCAGTCTGGTTAAAGTTACATTTTTAATTTTAATGTTTGCTTCCATAAACTGATAGAATTCCAGAATTTGATTAAACTAAAACAATGTTATGTTGTGTTATTCAAAACATATTACTGTTAAACGTGTTAACTGTTAACTTTGAACACAAAAATAATTTAATTTCGCATGTTAAATTTAAATTGATATACCTGCCACATTGGAAGAGCCTTTCTTGCAAATAAATGGTAATTTTGTAAAAATCTGAACTTTCCCCCTGTTTAAAGTCCGTATATAAACTAAAAGAGATCTATGGAAAAGTCTTTATGTATTAAAAAATTAACATTTTACTTGGGAAGAACCACAAACAAACTGGGTGAAAAAAATAAACAATCTTTTTAGGAGCAAGCGCTTAATTGAACTAAAGGAACAAGCCAAAGCGACAATAGAAGTAACAAATCATTTAAAAGTCTGAGGTTTTAAAGCGAATGACTGATGGAATATTAACTTTTCTTTAAAGCTCGTTGTGGGACACATATACAAAATTAATAAGAACTACCCGACAGGTTGAAAAAAATTTAACATTAAAAGTCCGTGTTGTTACCGATATAATCGCCGCAAATTTAAAAGTGTTTAACTCAAGTGACTAGTTAAATAATTAAGAACATTTTCAACGTATTTTATTTAATTTGATAAACTACTTGTTTTACGCATTTTTACTCTCAAAGAGTTTACTATCACCTTGGCAATTTTGCTGTTGAACATTTTATAGACAGTTCACAAACACAATAAACTCAAAGAACATAAAAGTTCGCATGATTAAATACGCAAGTAAACTAAATATTTCATTTTATTTGCATTACGACGTTTCAACATTTCATACAATGCAATAAAGAGATCAAAGACTCACTTTAACAAATAAAAGGTGTGGCGTTCAAAGGCAAATAGATCCTGATTCGAGGAATATAATTATATTTCAATGTGTGTTAATGTCACCAAAACCATGCATGTTTCTTCAATTAAAAAGCAAATCGTTCCACTAGTCACCATCATTTTCAGCGTTCCGGTAATTTACACACCACAATATTATGCTTGCAGACAAACATATATAAAGTAGTAGATCAGATTTAAAGAGTTGGTTTTTGTAAACCATTATTATATTTGTTCTCAATTCGGCTGTGTTTATGCATTACTATCCAGCAGAAAGGCCAATTAGTCAGACAAAATAATTCCTTAAAAACGTGGTGGCATAGAACAGTTAGTAAGCCAAAAGCAACAATAACGCTATGATTAACATTACATTATGAGAGCTATTATGAAGAAAAAAACTGGCGTCACATGCGTGAGAATTTTATGGTATTTTCCCGTGGAATTAGGTTGCCTTGTAAGGCCGGTCGAAGGCCTCACTGTTTTTCTTCTCTTAATTCAGCTGCATAAGACTTTATGACAATTTCTTGAAAATGGACATAGAAAAAACTCCATCAGATTACTTACTACACAAGTACTGACAAGCAACAATTGACTTAATAGTTTCAGTACTTATTAATGAGTATTTCCACCAGATAAAAGTTGATTCGATAACCACATTTTAAAGATATGAATAGTAGTTTGGCAAACGTAATGTTTGTTTCACATAATTTTCATACTTAATAGTAGGTACACACATATGGGGCAAATAAGAATATAAATTATTAAAAAATATATATTAAATGGAACTTCCGACCAAGTAAATTTTTGAAATACAGGATGTTAGCAATGATTAAGGCTACTTTATGACTGGCAAGATAATTGTTTCAAGTTGCCACTAGCATTGATTGTGGGGTCGAGCGGAATTATTTGCCCTTTGCTTCTACGCCACTGAAGAAAAGTGCGGATTTGAAGGCAGATTTCGCAAGGACCATGTTTTTTTCACAAAAAAATGTACTCTTAGTGAAAATCTATAATGTGAGCCGTTTGAGAGAAAAAAAATGCATGATGAGATTTGCGTGATGAGAAACATGAGTTAAAAATAAAAAAATAACACAACGAGAGGAAGTGTGAGGAAAATTCATTCTGAAGAAGTGACTGCAGATATAGAAAAACTAACACATAAAACCTTGTTGTCCGGAAGTTTTTATTTTGCCTTTTTTGTATTTATACTTAAGTTGTATGTATATTCTTGTACATTTGAATTTAGTATCGGAAATTATGGATCTCATAAATATCATTTCAATATACGGTTTTGAAGTTGTGCCTAATTTTCCTACCAAACAGATCTTTGTAAACAACGAATATTTGAAAAACCCGTAATCTAAATTACGATTCCAGTGTACAGAACGTCAATTATAAATAAAATAATTTTCTTAAATGTAAACATGTTCGATCAGAATTGTGTTCCAAGCTACATCCCTGTAATACGCATATGGATAAGGTTTTCATCATTGATTTCACATTTGAAATATTCTTTATTCTATTGAATTGAAACCAGAAAATATTAATAAAAAAATTACAGGAAAAAAGTGATTGCGATGTGTTTACAAGAAAACACACAAATAAATCAAAGCTTAAAATTGACACGGTTTCTTAATTGATTTTATATGAAACTTCCGGACACTTTGAAAACGTGATTTCAGCTGATAATTTATATTCTTTTTTGGCATTTTTATGCACTCCTACTATTTTGAATCCCCTCTTGSCTCCAAACAAAAGGCACAGCGCATAAAATCAGGCAATTCTGCAGGTCATTCAATGGGATCATAACGTACAAACCACTTGCCTTGCTTAATATTTCTGAATATKTCTGTGTAMRAATATGAAGTTTTTGTTAAAAAATCCACAGTTTTCATTAAAAKATGCAGTTGTTTTTCTACATTTGTGGTTTTAGACAATTTTCAGTTCAAATTGAGACCATAAAATGTAAATATAAAATAAAATGTGYAATGTCTTGACTAACCCGGATAGTACGTATGCGTCTTTACAACCTTGCTTGGTCTGAATTGCTGACAAAGCTGAGCTTTTTAAGTTATAATAMTTCATCTGACATCGGATTGCTTGAAAAAACTTAGTCAAATGACATTCATTCAAAMCTAGATACATAAATTTATACCAGATTCSATCCAGGAATAATGTATATAAATAAACAGATAATTTGATTAACAAAAAGGACCACTTTAAGCCAGAGTCATCATGTAATCAAAAAATACAGCATAATGTTTTATAAAACTCGCTTTAACCGTAATATTGAATCAAACTTTTGTTGCTTCCATATCTTCAAATGATCACCTTATTTTCTTAAATACAATTTTATTAAATTTCATTCATAAATAGATGGCCTGGAACCTTTGAAACCGACTGATTACAAAGCGATAATTTAAGTGAAATTAAATATTTGTTTCGCATATATCCAAATATTATTATCCTCATTTGTTTTAGTATTGACGCCCTTTTGTGTGAATCAACTTTGATTAGCTTTTAGTGATTTTTGGAATCCAATACAAGTCATTGACCATATAGGGAAGTACAGTATAATTTCAGCATTACATTTTCCTATTTACAAATTCTTGGTCAAGAGATACTATCGTGGAATGTTGAGCTGTAGTTGGAAATTAATCGCTTTTCTTGATTAATGTAAGCGATTCATATTAACTCAAGTTCACAACTGTTATTACACCATCTCATATTTACTAAGTCAGATATTTTAAATAATTAAGTTCTGGTTAACGTTTGTTGAATAATTAATTAGCGCCTGTTATCGTTATGAAAATTTGATGTTAAACATCTGCCACTTATTGGAAGGTTCACATTTTTCCTATAACTTCAATATGATTATAACGCTGGATTTAAGGAAACTATAAGATAWTTAACGATAGATAGATGGAGTMATSGGTTTSCATTTCGCATGTTTGAATATGAAGAGTTTAGAAAAAGCCAAACGCTGGAAAACGACGATTTCTCGTTTCAAACTTTCYTAAAATAGWAAGGCGTATTTATCTTTATTTTCCCAKCGTTTCGAAAGCATTSAATACGCAAAATCCTTCTTCTTTTTCTACTGCAATGTTTAACTGATTTTTCAAGTAAAATTCTTGATTATAAAAGTATCGTTACCTGAAGAGAAGACTCATTCAACGATGAGTAACTGGATGACCTACTTCCTAACGGCTCAGGGCTGAGACTACCGTAGGAAGTTGTAGAACTAAGCGACACTGTATCAGCTCTGCTCCGATATGGAGAAAGCTGCACGTGTTTCATCATCTGAAATTGAAAAAAAATCGGAATGAATCTAATGTTTATTCAAGCAGTTTGCATGTAATTATGCATTATGCGTAATAGAAATTATAAAGATGAACTTGAGGAAGGGCAGGTCTATTATGCATGACACGATGCAAATTATCGCGATGACTGAATACATTTGAATATCCTGTTGCTTGAAGGATTATTCTGAACTCTGTTTACACAATTACTGTATGAACATTGGTTGATTAGCTAAATAAGATAAAGGCTAAAATGTGGCGACTTCATAGGCAGGAAGGCGAGAAGGTGTCTCCTAAAGCTTCAAAGTAAAGCTGCTACTTAATGTTCAAGAAGCACGAGAAATGAGTATGGTTTTTATCAAATGTTGACCTTAATTGAAGATTTTTATCGTTCGAAAATTCAAATAAAAGGGAATTTTTTTTGCGGTTTTAGCGGTTGAATAGTTTTTGGAATAAGGAAAAATGCTCTGCTTTCGGCAGCATGAGCTGTTAATTGCAAATTTGCTTATCTTTTTAAAATAACGTTTTTGCTCTACATTTTTAGATCCGGAATTTTTAGAACTGCAACAAAAGTCCTGATTTTCCTTATTCAAACTTTTAACCAAGTTATTGTATTTTCAATTCAACTGAGCATTATTCAAATGCGCTGTATAATAGCAAACTTGAAATTACATCAGCATTTGGTGTTTTCTTTCAAAAATAAACATTCAAAGGGCAATTTCGAATCAATA
>NW_026018657.1:0-17266 GCF_020466585.1 Dendroctonus ponderosae | reverse complement strand
TCTTCGCATGTGTTAAAAATTGAAGCGCTATACCTTTATAGACAAATATTGTCTATTTGGTGCATTTTCCAGAACAGTTTTAATGTTATCAAAAGAAATAGACTTTCGAGGCCATTCCTTGAAATTAATGGGTTTTAATGTTATTTGTAGACAAAATCTTGGAGTTTGACGCTTTTAATACCATCAGACTTTTTTTTTCAGTAGGTTTCTAGTAATTTGGTACAAGTTTTCGTGTTTATATTGTGATTAATGTTGTTGTTCGAAACGCAGAATTAAACTATCACATCGGAGAAGGTTTTTCATGTTACATGCTAATTATTATTAAGTACCTAAGTACTAATTAAAGTAAGTTAGCAATACATTCTCCAAAAAAAGAACTTCAAATGAGCAACTTCTTATTTTTGACGCAGTAGTTCGTACTGGTTTTCTGCTATTTGTATAATATTTCGGGGTGTTAAGGTTTCGTTTAACATTTTATAATAGAGGCATTTAGCAACAGTTGATGTTCAATTTACTAATTTAACAATATGATTTGACGAATAATTAGATGCCGGTTAGACAGAAATTAACCGTAACAGAACTGTGCGTTTGATTTATAATGCGTAAAATGTAACTTACTTAGATTATAGGCAGCGTGTCTTGTCCTACTGACTACTGTAAGTAGTGGTGGTAGGTAAAATATATTAAAAAATTGCTTCCCTTCTTTAAAATTTTACCGCACGCCACTCGATATAAACAATATGAAAGAATACAACACTGGGAACGAGAACAACGATGGAGGATAAAATTATGCATTTGAGCAGCTTTAATAATAATTTAGTCATCGCGTTTTTATTTTTATGAAAAATCTATTCTACTAATACGTCATAAATTCCAAGTCCGTTCATAATTTTTTTTTTTTTGACCCGTTGATAATTCAGGAAAAATTAAAATAACACTTTCTATTCGGAATTCATATAGGGGGTTTTTTGGATACGTCGGTGGGCATCCGGTATACAAATAGGGCGGCATAAAGCATATCACTACAATATTTTATTTTTTATATTTTGTATTAAATATCCCTTCTGCCAGTCTTCAGTAAAACACTAAAATAAGATCTTATTCTTAAGTCTAACTCTCTTTATATCAGTTAAAGCCTATTTAACTTTTCAATCCTTCTCTCCCGCCTTTAAATTGAATTGATTCTCTTCTCTTTGATATCAGCAAAATTGAATTTGTTGTCTCTTTCGTCGGCCGACGAAATAATACTTTGCGATAAAACTTATTGTTTACATCTCTCTTCGACATGAATATCCGGCCATATAACTTCTCCGTCTCCGGAAATTTGAAAACTTCGATTTTTTGCTTAATCGATTCATTCAATTTTCCCATTACTAGCCCAGCTGTGTCACTGGTGAAAGATGGAATGGAATTTGCGAGTTCAACTACCGATGGGGGCGCTGCGAAACGTAAACATTACTCGTCTTTATATATGAACATTACTGGCCATTGTTAACTGCAAAAATCACGAATACATTGGTAGCACCCTTCCTGACATGCCATGTCTACCTTTGTTTGTCGGTCTCATCACATAAAACAATACTTACACACTTTTCAATATGTTTCTATTTGTTTAAAGGCTCGCACAAGCTGAGTAGAACTAAACCAAACAAATCACAACGACATCTAATCAAAATAAGTGTCAAATTTTACTAGTTAAAGTGTAATTACAATTTAGCTGCCAGTGAGCTTTTCGCGAATAATTTGAATCCAGAAGGAGTTCAATATAAATAAAGCCATAATTACGGTAAAAGGTTGCATACAGGCTCTCAGAATAACACGTAAAACTATCCATGTTCTAAAACTCCCCCTATTAACTTCCAACGCGAAGTTAGCTTTGAATAACACCTGTAATCTGTACTACGCAGGGACAAAAGTATTGCACCTGCGCATGGACCACTTGCGGAACTGTTATTGGCTTGATTGGCTGGACGGCCGGTCAGTTTAGTGGTGAACGACTTTAGATCGGTAGTGTGTTGTCAAAATTCGGATAGTTTTCTAGTATTTCTGTTTGAAGAAGTACTTTTAGATGTTCTGTCGCGTTTCGGTAGTAAAGTTATCACCTATATCCGCGTTGTGAAAGGTAAGGGTGCTCAATTAATTCCTAACTTAACTGCAAAACTCTACATTAACGCAAACAAAACGATACCGCTTCACACGACCTTGACGAATGATGTGTTGATTTTTCACATTTGGAACACAGTTCCCAGTTATTATCAGTTTTATTGCCCAGTTTTCAAAGCAGGGAAATTTCTCTTTCGCTAATGTTTATGTACGAGACATTTCCTATGTGGAGACCTATCGTTTTTAGAGAAATCTTCCAAAAGCCCCTCCCCCGAATACTCCAGTAATTCATACCTTCAAAGACCAGACGTGATTACATACAGTGTGATATTGTATCCGTAATTACTTCTTTCGTTTAGGTACCAAGTTAATTGAGTGTGAACTTGAGGTAGGGCGTAATTATTGCGTTATTCTGCTATAAGTATAGGTACGTTGAGGTTTACACTTACATACGCATCAGGTAGATAGTTTGAATGATACCCAATAAGGACACGAAGTACGTTAGAACAGTCCTTATATTATCAAAACCTTTGCTTTTTTAAGTCCATTTAATACAAGTCTCAAGTGTCAAGTCCTTTTAAAGCATGTGTTTTAAAGCTTGAATCATTTCAAGGCTTCAAACTAAATGCAATCCAGCAAATTAAAAACACTTGGTGCAGCTAATAATATATAACACGTTAAATTATCTCATTAAGAACACTTTTGTCACAAAAGAATCGAAAACAAATTGCAATTTAAAATAGTACATTTTTTCGGTAAAAGTAAGAGTAACTTTATATAATAATAATACAATAATATAAAACACGTTCAATTATCTCATAACGAATACCTTTGTCACAAAATAATCGAAAACAAATTGCAATTTAAAATATGTAGTACATTTTTTTTGGTAAAAGTAAGAGTAACTTCATATAATAATAATACAAGAGCATTCGGTAAGAGATGATCCGATAGGAAGTTTTTCCGGTTTCATACTGGGTGCCGCCTCACAGATGTCGTTTTATTTAGGAATACTTAATTCGTAAAAAACAACAACAATACCATTGTTTTCGGCTTTATCTTAAAAATAACATTCCATCAAATAAATTGTTTATGTCCTTTTTTATTTTATCGTATTTACTAAGTTTTTGGCCACAAAAGTGAAACCAATATTCGAATTGTGTTCTTACTTGAAATAGTTGCTATTTATTTCCTAAGTTCGATTGTTTATTACGACGTTTGTCATTTTACCGTTTTGTAAAATTGTGATTTTACTCTGTTAAAGAGTTGGATATGTTCGGATTATCGTTATTTTCAGATACCTACTTGTAAAAGCCTCTAAAAATTGGTAACGATGCAGATTTCGATGTTTAGGCGCATGTTTACCTTGAAACTTTTTTTTCGTTAGTATATTTTTTAAAGAACTATAGTCTATACTTAGTCTAAGATACAACAAAATACCTTTATGTTGCAATAAAACTTTAATTTTTGTATTAGAGATGACAAATATTTAAACTAATTATCAGAAGCCCTATTTATTACCACCTAAAATAGTTGAAACGACCACAGTGCGCCTGGTCCCTCATCAAATTAAATTATCCACCTGAGGCCAAAGTGTAAGTGGAAAATTAATTAGGAAGCAATGTCTGCTCAAAATGAATTTACCGTCGAAACAATTTACAGTTTTAGGATTTTTAAAATGCAAATGAAATATCTGTTGTCTGTCTCTGTGAAGATCACTGCAACTTCTACATTTGGAGAAAAAACAAATATTCACTTTCATTCATTCCACCCACGGCTTCCAGACTTACGGCATAATTTTCGTTTTCAAAATGCCATATTCATTCAAACATTTAAAACTTCAATTTTATTTAGATTATTTCCTATTTAAGTCTCATGGTACTTATGTAGTAGTTGCTTAAAAAAAGCTCGACATAAGTCGAACCAAAAAATTCTAGTAACAATACGCATGGTATCAAGAAGAAAAATCCATACTGATCCTGTATCTATGAAAATCGCATTGTAAGGATTATCTATTGCATTTTTATTGGAAAATATACAAGCTGATTCAAATTAGGTGTCGGAGACAATCGGAAAACTCAGATTATTTAAAATACTAAAATTTTAGATTTTGTAAGTAAAATGCATATGGTGAATCCAACTCTGTGTCATTTATCTAGAGTTGTTATCAAGAGGGGGGGGGCATTTATGGGGTATACATAGAGAAAGCAATTATCGCTAATTACACTGAGGTTCGCCAAAAAGTCAATCTCTATCAACAATATATTTGATCTCGCCTACCAAGCACGTTTTTTCTATTTCGTACACATTATGAGTAAGTCAACAAAAGCGAAGAAAAACTTAATGTTTCAAAATGTAGTTTCTCAATTGGTTAATCATTACATGAGTTATCACGGAAGTACTTAGCTTAGTTTACAAGAGCCTATAGATCTCATATCACAGCTTGATGCCAAAGAACAGTTTTCTAGTGAAAAAAGCTGATAAAACTGTACAATTCTCCAAACTGGTTAGTTTGATGTGACATTCGTTCAAATTTCGATAGCACTGAAAAAAATATATTCAAAATGTTTCCATAGCTTTCCATCCATAATACTGCTTGTTTTTATACATCTATCAATCTGAATGTGTGTTAATTGCTGCTTTTGACTGTTGTTTTCCATATGAGGTCTGCGGGGCTCTTATGTATAACATTACGCCTAGAGTATTACAAGGAAAGTAAACGGGGTCCCAAATATTTCGTGCGAAGCAAATGTCAAAATATGTATTAGCTTTATAATGCCGATATATATAACGTCATCGAAGAAAAGAAGGTCGACAGAACTCCATTGAGAAGTAAACTACTAGCGTTTAAGAAAATTGATACTGAATTCTATATAAATTCACCCTGTTTCTCCTGTAAGGCCGGAGTCAAACGATTTTACGAAAACCCTAAAAAAGACGTAAGGCGTCTAAAGAGAACATAAAAATTATTAAACATTAAATTATGTTAAAATTTTATAACGTGAATAAAATAAATTATTAACTTCTGGATGTATCGGACGATGCATTCACTGGTTTTGTTAGCCGAAGTATTCTATAAAAAACCATTTCTCAAATGCCTCATAATAATTGAACCGATTGAATTATTTTCTTGGAAAAAACATACATTATCTCTAAGATATCAATATTATTTCATCTTCCAACTCCATTTGATAAGTTAATACTATTACACACACGAGATGAAAACCAAATTTACAGGTGATGTGGTAGGTATAAATAGCTTAATCTTCGCTTAAGAACTTTAATCTGCGAAAAATGACGGCTTGAAGTTAAACATCATTACAGTGAAAACCATCGACGGTGCATACCGATTAGGACTTTAAATCCGGCTTAACTCTTAATCCCCATTTAAGTCCGCCGGTGCATACATTAATGATTGTTAGTGCTTGCCTCTATCCCATTCGAAATGGTATTAATCGTTACATATGAGTCCTACCTTCAGTTGCGGCCACTTTCACTCGCGCAAAACAATAACTTTGCTTACATTTGTTTATTACAAGCGGAGCGCGCGTGCTAAATTTTGTCAAAGATTTCGTGAAAGATCGATTTGGAGTCTCCCCAAGAAAAGAAATATTTTCTAAAAATGTTCTCGTATAAATATAACTGGTGAAATCATCAAATTTAATCAAAGCAATTGTGCAGTACTAATAACATAATCAATTCATGTAAAATAAAAACCGTTAATTCACATAGAAAGCAACAGCCACTTTACTAAACTCGAGTCGACATAAAATCTGCTAGAACTTTTCTTTTTGTTTTTTAATGTTTGGATTTTTTGCAAATTGGGGCACTTACACATTCTTTCCACATTTTTTTATTATTAATTATTATTTTATTTCCACGTTCTCTGTTTTCATCCATATGAATACCCTAATGCTGATAGGTTGTAACCCAATTTAATATTTTTTTACAGGCGACAAAAAACCGCGTCTGTAATGTTTTTTCGTTTATCTGTTGCTTATTTTTGTATTTTTATTATTTCTTATTTGTTAGAAGCATATAGTAATGTAAGGTTTGCCACAAAACTATAATTAAAAATGTTTTTGGGAGTTAGTATCTATCATTACCTACAGTTTATCAAGTTCGTTTTCACTAAAGTTTGTTCAAACTAAAATTACTATTTTTGACCTAGTTTAATGAAACACTACAATTTTCACTAAAATAATTTTTTTCGAATTATTTTGGGGTGCTCTAAATCAAGTTCAAAATTATAAATAGGTAATATTTATCATATAAAATGACTAGAATAAGGGCGACAAAATTAGAACAACAAATTGCAGGCAATAAAGTTTTGTTATTAATTACTTTTGGTCGCCGACGCGGAATTGAAGCAATCGATTTTTGAACGAAATTCTGTGAAAAATTGGTCCAAATTTCACTAATTTTATTCATCAAAGCTTGTTTATTTGGAAGCAGTTGCGTTCGAATGCGACGTTCCACTTCCTCCCAAAGATCCAAGGGTTTAGATCTGGGGATTGTGCAGGCCACTCCAAAACTCGAACATTATTGTCTACAAACCACTGTTGAACAATTTGTTGAATTGAAGACGTTTGAAAGAAGAAGTTTTGTATTATAGCGCTGTTGGAAAATAAAACGCAGTGGCATTTCCAGTATTTAGCATCTTCCTTCAATTAATGTATTTTCAACACCTTGCTACAGATCAAGTACCTTTTTAAATTCAAATTCTTATTAGCATGACTAATTTACCATAGGCTAAGTTCAAAAAACTATAAAACACACAATTAATCGTAAGAATCTTTTCGCTAGCCCTTCGTGAAAGATGTCTTACTAACTACGTTTTGTTAGAAATTCCTAGCCAACAAAGACATAGAAATAAAAATATGAACACGTGAAAGTCGGAATTTTATCTCGGAAACAGTCGACCAGTGGAATAGACCCTTTCGATACATGTTTCTCACCTTCAAAGGGATTATTTTATTATTTCCGAAACTTGAACTGCGTAGAACCAATATAAAAATTAAAGTGTCGCGATAATACTGACACACTTTCTGATCTGTTTCTATTTGTTTAAAAGCTTGCAAAGGCTCAAATAATCCACCAGTAATGGAGAGTTATGAGAAATTATAAATACTGCCATGCAGTAATAAGTTTATCCTTAATTTAAACTGCATTAGCTTTATTTCTTTAACGAAATGAGTTATTGAAATGTCTAGTGTATTGCTTGGTTTGGCATTTTTTCAAACAATGACCACGAAGGACTAAACCATTTATCTTTTGCTTGCAGAACAAAATCTATGAAGCGGATGTTTGAAAGTAAAAATTGTTCAGAAATTGTCAAAACTATGCGCACTGGTCGTTGTCTAGAAGACTTCGTCTAGTTTACTGTTCGTCAGTTGCAGTGTTCAAACTCTTTGCGACTTMATTCGTTCGTTTTGTTCATAATTGCCAGTATTTCAAATTCRCTTTTMATAAATTTCATTKCCTAAGTAWWTCAGCCGAAGTAGTCGRWKATTTAACAATGGACCGGAAAGACTTCTCGGGYTTTGMTGCGTTTAACTAAAAAATGTCGGGAGTGTTTGTGAATGAACAAAGTTTTCTTTATTATTTCGCCATTGAGTAGGATGATTTTATTAAAACAACGTGATTTTCCGAATTGAACACTTATATGCACTGAGTAGGTACATGTTCACAACTGAATACTTTTATATTTGTAAGTGTTCATTTTGGCTTTCAATAGATCCAGAACATTCGGATCGTTCTTCGGGGATGGGAAGATTAATAGTAAATATAAAATAAACTGGTAGTCACTAAAAAAAATTGGCTGCTTGATAGTAGTGAGACTTTGATCTTTAACGGCTTTCACCTTGGCACTGTCTACTGACTTTGATCGTTGGTAACTCGATAATTATGGTAAATAAAGAATTTCGAAACTTTTTCAGCCAGCCTAAAGCGGCGTATTTACTGAAACTGTTTAACATGTTCAGTCAGTCGTCAGGATATTTCGCTATCCATCTGCGAAAGCTGTTTTTCACTAATTACGGTTGTGTTTGGTTCACTTTGAGCAAATGTGAGCAGATTTACCTCCATGAGAAAGTTTTGTCACCAATATGTGCAACGTTGAAATGGTCTAACGACAATAGCAGGTACCTACCTGACAGCGTGATGGTCGTATTGGAAACGCAACACGAGACATTTCCTATTGCACAAGTGTTTCCAATTCGGAAGTCAAGTAGTTATTCCCATAGATTAACTAAGTATTTTTATTTAAGGTTATTCCCACCCTTCTAACATTATCTGCGTTATAAGTGAAATGTTTACGGTGGATGCCTAATTTCCTAGAGCCATTCTGTGACATCTTAGAATTAGGAATTTCCGTTTACGAGTAGAATTATGTATTTTCTTTTGTTAAGTAGTACATGAGTTTGCCTTATTGTCTATATTAAACTGCATACACTGATAACGCCTGCAATAGTTTTTCAACTAGTTCTTTTCCAGGAATCTGCACTTTTGAAAGGCTCTCTAACTTTTTTCAGTAACTCACTTTTTCACGTAGTAGGTATTAGGCCTGGATAACTAATGCCCGGTTTCCGAACTCCAACATATCGGTTACATAAGCTTATGAGTCTCATAAACTACCAAAATCACGTCTGTTGGGGACTACCTTAAAACATAACCTGTGAGAAGGAATTCATTGTCCGTTAGTGAACAGTTATGCTGAATTCAGATAAAAACCCAAGAGCTTTTACATCAAATCTGTTGCGGTTTTTTGAAACATCTTCAAACCAAATGTTTACCGACCGATCAAAATGCGTTTTTTTTTTGGCGTCATCTAGCTTGCGATGCACAAAAGTGAAAGTTCTTTACTATCCGCTTCTTTTTTACAGGTATTTCGCACCTTCCGTACTACCAGTCAAAAATGGAACGTATCAAGCAGTTCCCTCTATCGGTCGAACTAAATAGGTACTTATCTAACGGATTGTTATGAGCCCGATATAACTTTGTCTGTCACCGTTCGGAAACCCATAAAATCTTATCGGTCTTATAACTTTAACCACTACATAGTTATGTAAACAATAAGGGCAAATGTTGAGAAACTGGGCATAAGTGAATTTTTTGTTGGCGCAGTGCTGCGCAAATGGCTTGGTGCGTCAACCCAACGCACCGGCGCAGTAGCTCAGTTCCGTTGCTGGGAAAATGTTGATGATCTTTTTTAACTTTTTTCTCGATTTATTTTAAAGGCTATCTATTAATAATATTTTTAAAATGTCTTCAAATTTCAGAATTATTCAGTTTTACCCAAGTTACTCTTTCTTCTAAATGCTCAATTTTCTAGTTTCAAAGGTATTTTCCGCGAAAAGTTATAAAATAAATTTCGAATCCTTCGTCGCTTTGACGAAAAAGTTTTGAAATCCCTTTCCAGCTTCGAATTTTGAACAAAAATCAAACAATTTTCTATCAAAAAACGAACAGAATAAGCGAAAGTTTAAGGTAGATTATTTGGAAATCTCGTCACCTCCATCCCTCTGAAGACTGTAGAGTTTGTTAAAAACATGTGGTTTTTTAGTTTCGACTGAATTTTTCTGTGCTTTACTTTCTACTCAAAAACACTCTATTTTGTAGAGTTTCACTTATTTTAAGTTTTACTTACGATCTGGAGGACTGACTCGAAAAATTACAAGATAAATTTACAGGTTTGTAAAAAATTTACAAAAACTTTTATTCCCATTACGCTTTTCGCCAAAACCGATCACAAAACTGAAAGTTTTTAATCGAAAACGCAAAAAAACATTATTTTCTCATGATTTTGTTCTTTTTTGTCAATAATAGAGAAAGTTTTGGCATCATTATGTGCAACGTTGAAATAGTTTAAAGACAATAACTGGTACCTGACAGCGTGAGGGTCGTATTAGAAACGAAATTCGATATTTATTTCCTATTGGACAAGTGTCTTGTGCGACAGTTTCCGATTTCGAAGTCAGGTAGTTATTACCCAGCGTTCTAACAACAGCTTATTCCCTTCCTTCTCTGCGATGAGTAAAATGTTTTCGGTGGGTGCCTAAATTCCTAGAGCTATTCTGTGACTTTTGAGAACTAGGAATTTTCGTTTTACGAGAAAAGGTGTGTATTTTTTTGCTAAGTAACACATGCGTTTGCCTTATTGTCAATATTATTAAACTGCATACACTTATAAGGTCTGCATTAGTTAGTAGTTATCTAATATGGTGTGGAGCACTATTTCGGTAAATAATCCAATTGTCGTGTTTCCTATCTTTTTTAAGTCCATTTTTCAGTTGTATTCTGTTTTGCTCTCATTCAGGGATATTAAAAATTATCATTCATCTGGGGTGGATTTTCATAAACTTTAAAAAAAATCTTAATTGTAATAATCCCCAATGCAAATTTTGCCAAAGTAGAAACAAGTTTCGCAATTTGCACCTGTTAGCAATGTTTACCTAGACTGATAGTTCACTAAATTACTTTACATTATGATTTAATAGCAAAGTCTCAAAGGTAATTTAGTTTTTAAGAGCTAATATCTTCGAGAAATAAGCTCAAAAATGTGCAAAGAAAATGTTTTCCGCTGCTGTTGGTTTTTATGATGGTTCTCAGTTTTTTCGTGTTGAGTACTGGGTGTCTTCGACGTGATAAAAAAATGACAATTTTGAAAGAAATTTGTTTAAATACCTGTTTTTCACCGTAGTCTCAGCACTAATGAATGTGTCTAGTGGCGTTGTTAATTAGACAAATTGCATTTGAGCTTAATCCAGGCTGCAGCTTTAGAAATTAGGTGTGCAGTACAATCACTCGCACATGTGATTTGGCCATTTGGGTTTCATTTTGTATACGTGTGTGCTTTGTGTCGCGTCTTCCATTAAATCAATAAGGCTGTAAAGTTGTGTTACAGGCCTATTGTGGAGAACAACAAACGTCATATATATTAATATATTAATGGGTATATAAACTGCTTGATCGATTAATCTTTTTCTAACGGCCTTTTGAAGTGAATCTGATTTATTAGTCCTGACCGCGATATTCAACCAAGTTTTCTCTGAGCAATGTTATTCCCCATATACTTCTTTTGACACCGAGATTATGACAAATTTGTAGAAAGTACTTGGCTTGGCACAATTGATTGACTTCAACTTTTAATATTCACCCATTAAGCACCAAGATCGACATTAAATTTTTAAATCCAAATTAATTTAATTGCTTAAATGAAACTAACCCAATATAGTAAAAGCTGTGTATGTTATAATATTTTATTTATACTTAAAATATATTTATTTCTTGTAATATACTGTGACGATTTAATTCTTATAAAGCAATTTATTTTTCGAAATATCATTTAAACAGTAACCGTCTAATTACAAAAACGTTTACATGTTTTTTTAGGAATTATATGTAGGCAAGTGTGTACTTTTCCGATAAACTGCCAAGGCAAGCTTATAAGGCGCATGTAAATATCGATAACAAAACCAAAAAAACGAATATTCAATTTGTTCTCTATAATAGAAAATAATGTCGTTTTCTTATCTAATCCTATTTTGTTTGTTTCGCTATCACATCAGCAATAAATAAAACTTGAAGATGGTTGATTTTCTTGGGAATTCGGTCTGGGCAGTGGTGAAGAAGAAGAAAAACTTTTTATCTACCTTTATAGCTACCTACCTCTTGGGCATTTGGTCTGGGCAGTGGTGCTCAAAGCAGCTAAAACAGTTTGTCCTTTTCTTCACCACTGCCCAGACCGAATCCCCAAGAAAATCAACCATCTTGCAATTTCGATATCGGTCAAGAAACTGAACTTATTAACAAATAAAACTTTAACGTAAAGCAGAAAGTAGACCCTAAGAAAAATAGTCCCTTCACTTGGTCAAAATTGGGTACACAAGTTCTCACATTGTGCACGCAATTTTGGAGAATGAAATTTTCAAATTGGCACAAAGTAGATTATCATCAATATATATTTTTTCAGTTCAATGAGTTTAAACTTTTTGTTATCAGAGTAATAATTTGAAATTATATTTGGCTCAGGTTAAATAATATACATGTATTAATGGAATATGATAACAGTTGATTAGAAATGCATTACTAGCTTAATTTATCAACCAAAAGTTGTTTTAATTGTAAAACTTTCTCATCATCTGGGGATATTAGGGATGGGATGAAATCATCACATCACACCAAAGGCGGATTTGGAAAAAAAAACTTAACTAAATTGAATGTTTTATTTACAGTTGTAAACATGGCTCTCTGGACGAAAGCCCAGCTGCTTCCCAACGAAAGCGTATATTTTCAACAAATTAAGAGCATTTATGGAGAACACTTCCCCATTGAAGTGCGCCATTATTTGGCACATTTCATAGAAGATAAATTCTGGTGAGTAAATATTGCATAGCACTAAATATCTTCTTCTAAGATTCATGTTCTTAAGATATACAGCATTTCTGGATTTTTATCATTTAAGCTTAAGTAATTATTTTAAAATTTTGTGACAATAGCTACTGTAACATTGTAAAATTGATTTGTTTCTGCAGGCACGAGCCTCTGCCCACTCCTGATCATCCTAGTTATGAAGCGTTCATCGCAAATGTGGTCGATCGTTTTATTCAAGAGATTGAAAATAAGGCTGAAAGTACCAATGACGCCCCCGAACAATTTTTAATAAAATTAAAATTGGCCGAGGCTGCAAAAATGTTCAGGCTACGTTACAGGTAAGTTTTTAACTAGTTTTGTTTATCCACGCTGAAATATTTTGGTTTTTGGAAGGTAGTACAATTTGTTTTGCCGTGTAATATTGTATTACAAATTGTAGAACTAACATAAGCAATTTATCCTCATGTGAAACTTGTTTTGCGAATTAATGCGGACAGCAAGTTTTTAGCATAATCTCTTGACTCAATACTGACAAAATCATTATGCATCTATAAGTAACGGGTTTTTATAGAACCATTTCCGGATAGGTATTTTTGTTTTCGTTTTTGAATGGGGATTTAGTAGGTGGTTGCGTAATATAGCCAACCGTGGTTAATTAATAAGACGATATTACACATCACTGTGTAGTAGATTAGATTACATTTTCGTCAGAATTTAATATAGTTTACCAATAAGTTACCATTTTTTGTTGGTACTTAAGTGTTAAAAATTTAAATCCATTTTTACCCTCCCAACAGGATTAAATGCAGTTTTCATTATTTATTCTATAGATTGCATTTTGTCATCGTGCATCTGATATGCGTTCATAGATAAATAATGAACGTCATTTTACTCATTCAGTTTTCGATTTTATTGTGCATTTCATTTCACCTTCGTAAGAAGAATAATGTACATGTGCTTTTTGTATATTTTCGTTACGACAAACGACTTTTAAAATTACAAATGATTAACTGTTTTGAGATTGAGTCAGTTCGGTTTTAGGAGGAAAATATATTTGGTGTAATCTCATTTTTGTAATAGCCCGTTGATTACACTCGATAATTTACATGATCATGATAACAAACATTTATAAGTTTCAGGGTCAATACCATGGGTGTCTTAAAAAATCCATCTAGTTCGTTTTTGGCTATAGTCAACTGTAGCTTGGACTTTTAACTAGCGACTATTTTTGAAAACTTTTCTTTTGCTTATTTATTTCTGTGCATACAACGTTCTATCATTTCCATAACGTATATATTCTATTGGGATTAGTTGGGGGTCATTCTAAAAATGTATCGTATTGTACGTGTTATTTTAGTTTGTCCCACTTGTAAGAGCCTGAAACTTTTTTGAAAGTTAGTAGTCAACCAATAGAGAGCACATTGAACCAAATAAAACGTACTCTGGAAATGTTGCAATTTTCGAAAAGCCATAAAAAGTATTTTGTTTTAAAAGTGTTATTATCTAAACACTAGTTGTAGAGGCTGTTTTGTGACTTAATTGTCACAACTTAACGGATTCGCTTTTAAAAGTAGTACAAACTAATATAATATCATTGTACAAGTTGGAGTTTTACAGCCTGATTTGGTGGCTTTTGATAAAGATTGTCATTATGTTGCAATACAATAGCGTTGTTGGCTGTTAAATTACATATTTAAAATAGTTTCATTACTATTAAAATTCCTTCCGAAAACTAAAGTTCTTGAAATCATTGGAACTGTATACAGTACCAAGGGTGTTCTAGCGGTTTTTCACATACAGGAACCGGTAGAAATTGATCCTTTACGACAATATCTTTGACCCATTTTTGTTCGTCTTTCTGTTTTCGTAACTAGCCGAAAGCACGTGATTGTTTGTCAACATAGTCGCGTCAAATCAAATACCAAACCCAAACAAATGTACAGAGCGTGAAAGTGTAGAAGCAAGATACATCAAGATTATGATAATTCACAATCAACCAACATTAAAGCATGAGGATGAAATTAACTAAATTCAAAATTGGAAAGAGTTGAGAAGGGAAGCGAAAACAAGGCCTGGGTAACACTGCGTTGAGTTGATGCCCCTCACTTGTGATGGCTCATTGAGCCGCACCTCAAATTGCGCTTGTGGCGAAATAATTCTTAAAATCAGAACTTTTAAATGATCTTTTTAATTAGCTGAAATTTCGTAGCTTTCTATTTACTATCTAGCCTTCCAAATTGAGCAGCAGTTTAATTTATAACTGATTTATTGGCGATGAATATTGAAAAACAAAATTAATTCGGTTATTAATTTTAGTTTTGGCGTTCGGCATTAATCACTGCAGCTGAGTGAAATCCAGTCTAATCAGAAATGGCTCTAAATTTAATACTAAGTTAGTGAAAGATGGGCGCTTGGAGTGTTTTTCGTTTAGTTGGCTCGTTATGTGGAAACGTAAAATTTGCCTTTGAAAATATTGTCGTGCGAACACGCACTTTCTACAAAAATGCCAACAATAAATAAGCTGAAATCGAACTGCCAAGTAAAGCATGAATCATCGAAAGGGCGAACAATTAAATGATTAAATAATCATGTTTATTCTGTAGTTCGGTGTCTCTCGTAGAAATGTAAAAAGAAGAAAGAATGTTCCGTTTGCTACGGACAGTGGATGAAATCGGTCGATAATCTCATTATTAGATGGGAAATGTAGACATTGTATATACAAATATGTCATTGTGGCCTTATGGCAAGTGCGGTAGTTTGTGAAAGTGTAGTGAACTTCTTGAGGATTAATGGGTAGAAAATGGAGGATGGGGCGCCAGCTTGAAAAAAGCTGGTAAGAAGATCTCTAATTTATAACTGTTTTTCTTGAACTGAGTTTCGTTTTCCGACAAGCAACTGAAGTTTTATCGATTCTTTATATTTGTTATTCTATTACTTTTTTATATTCATTATTCTTCTTTATATTTATCTCTTTGCTTTGCTGATTTCAAATAAGGTTGGCTTTGGATAGATTTCCTACTGTACAAAACACATTTTCTTCTTTCTTTGAATCAACTTCGAGAATCATTCGGGCCACTTTGTATTTTTGTATTAAGCTCATCTGAAGCTTTTCGCTAAAGAAGCGCTTCAGATATCGAGATTTGGGTTCCAGTATTAAAAATTAGCAACAGCTTACTGATAGTGCGGATTTGGTTCCTATTGGATGGACTCCTTCATAAGAAATTTTCAAACTTCAGGCATGTTTTGGGAGGCTTTTTGTTTTTACCAACCTCATGTGAAGCTTGTTTCCAGAGATCCGTTTCACATATGAAAATATGCGTTCCACTTTTATATTTTTGTTAAAAAAGTCAAGAGTTTTAGTTTAGCCTGTTTTTTTTTTAATGAAGATTATGCAGTTGAGTGAAGGCGTTAATTTTCATATCAACTTTTCCGAAGTGGACAAAATTCAGGATTTCATGCTATTTGAATGAACTTTTAAAGGGATTTTTACGACATTTAGAGCGCACTCTTTACTGAACGCAAAACTCTGAACTTGTAGAGTATTTTTCGTTTCTGAGTTTTTCGTTATAACTCATTGCGTCTCATTTTGACTTCCTACACATACACATTCTGATTATTAGAGAACAAATAATGGGTCCGCTTGATAACCAAACCAAGCCAACAAAGACTTTACTTTCTGTCCCATACCTGCGGTATTTGTCCGAAGTAAAAAATGCTCAGTTTTCCCAAATATACACCACTACTATATATGTTTCTAGTCTGTAGCTTTACCTACTTTGCTGCTCAATTGTAATTGGTAAAAATATCTTGATCTCAATCAATTCATATGACGCTTCTCCCTTTTCGGGAATGTGAAATGTATTCTTAACTCGTTACATTTAGTTAGAACAAAAGTTCATCGAATTAATTTAATAGTTTCCACAATCCACTGGATCGATTTTTCCATTACTGCGTAAAAATATGTTTTCAAGTTCACGTTATATATTCTGTGTCGAAGTCAGTGGTCTCCACGCCTCTATCTTCCGCAGTTTTCATTACTTGAATACGTATAATTGAATTGTTACTGACTATTTTTTCTCTATACCCACAGTCTATGGTATTTCTAGCATTTTTCTATAGCTGGCCATTTCGCAGGCATCAAGAGTCCATGACTTGTATGTTCCAATCGGAAATGCAAGCCACATTAGTAGTTTTATATCTTGATGATAAGCTTTTTCTATGAGTAGGCTAGTTTTGTGATTGCAAATTTTGCCATTCCAATTTGTATCACTCTCCTATATCCGTAATACAAGCTTCCAGATAATCCACTTTTTCTTTCCGTTCCTCAAGTTCTATAAGTACCCCACAGTAAATTATTGTTCTTGTAGTTGTAACTAACGTTGCAAATTATCCTATTTACTAATTTTTTTACTGCGTGAAGATCCAAAATATCGTCGATAAGGCAAACTACGTAATACAGACAGTTCGGGTTTATTTTTTAGGAAGCTTATCAACTTAATTAAGTAATGTTTAAATGACCGAACACCACTATTAGTGTTAATTTGGTAATCTTGAGCTCGTCAACAGCTTAAAGAATTAACACCTCAGTAAACATCATCACTTACAATCGAATTAGTATGGCTTTCGTTATACAATCGTATTATATAGTTAGAAGCATAATAATTTTAAAAATTACACCACACTTTCACAAATCAATTCGCCAATATTATATGGATGTGCATTATGAAAACTGGAACTTATTTAACTTTTTTTGCAAGATCTCAAACCGCCGTGCAGTGCTGATTGTTTT
>NW_026018656.1:0-17271 GCF_020466585.1 Dendroctonus ponderosae | reverse complement strand
CACATCAACCTAATAAAAAACACTAAAAAAGAAGCAACTAACGAGATAAGAGATTAGACTAAGAATTTTACTCTGTATCTATAAAAGTTTTTCAAATATCTGCTAAAATTTTTACAAAATGGACATATCTACATAAAAATCTAATTTTATTTCCATTGATTCCACAAACTGTATTCCAATTATTAAAATAGTAGTTATAATCACGTAAACAAGTTTTCACATAGTAAATGACAACGCAAAAGTTAAATAATATCGCAGTGAAAAACAAATAATTTAATAATTAAGTTAATAATCATAAGAAAGCATATTTTTACTTCTCTACAAGCATTTTTTATGCATTTTCTTTTAGTAGAAGAATTCAAAGGAAACTCATTTATAATACAACATAAGTAAATAATTAATTATTTATGTGGTTTTATTAATACACAAATATCTGCTTAAACCTATTGATTCGAAATTGCCCTTTGAATGTTTATTTTTGAAAGAAAACACCAAATGCTGATGTAATTTCAAGTTTGCTATTATACAGCGCATTTGAATAATGCTCAGTTGAATTGAAAATACAATAACTTGGTTAAAAGTTTGAATAAGGAAAATCAGGACTTTTGTTGCAGTTCTAAAAATTCCGGATCTAAAAATGTAGAGCAAAAACGTTATTTTAAAAAGATAAGCAAATTTGCAATTAACAGCTCATGCTGCCGAAAGCAGAGCATTTTTCCTTATTCCAAAAACTATTCAACCGCTAAAACCGCAAAAAAAATTCCCTTTTATTTGAATTTTCGAACGATAAAAATCTTCAATTAAGGTCAACATTTGATAAAAACCATACTCATTTCTCGTGCTTCTTGAACATTAAGTAGCAGCTTTACTTTGAAGCTTTAGGAGACACCTTCTCGCCTTCCTGCCTATGAAGTCGCCACATTTTAGCCTTTATCTTATTTAGCTAATCAACCAATGTTCATACAGTAATTGTGTAAACAGAGTTCAGAATAATCCTTCAAGCAACAGGATATTCAAATGTATTCAGTCATCGCGATAATTTGCATCGTGTCATGCATAATAGACCTGCCCTTCCTCAAGTTCATCTTTATAATTTCTATTACGCATAATGCATAATTACATGCAAACTGCTTGAATAAACATTAGATTCATTCCGATTTTTTTTCAATTTCAGATGATGAAACACGTGCAGCTTTCTCCATATCGGAGCAGAGCTGATACAGTGTCGCTTAGTTCTACAACTTCCTACGGTAGTCTCAGCCCTGAGCCGTTAGGAAGTAGGTCATCCAGTTACTCATCGTTGAATGAGTCTTCTCTTCAGGTAACGATACTTTTATAATCAAGAATTTTACTTGAAAAATCAGTTAAACATTGCAGTAGAAAAAGAAGAAGGATTTTGCGTATTSAATGCTTTCGAAACGMTGGGAAAATAAAGATAAATACGCCTTWCTATTTTARGAAAGTTTGAAACGAGAAATCGTCGTTTTCCAGCGTTTGGCTTTTTCTAAACTCTTCATATTCAAACATGCGAAATGSAAACCSATKACTCCATCTATCTATCGTTAAWTATCTTATAGTTTCCTTAAATCCAGCGTTATAATCATATTGAAGTTATAGGAAAAATGTGAACCTTCCAATAAGTGGCAGATGTTTAACATCAAATTTTCATAACGATAACAGGCGCTAATTAATTATTCAACAAACGTTAACCAGAACTTAATTATTTAAAATATCTGACTTAGTAAATATGAGATGGTGTAATAACAGTTGTGAACTTGAGTTAATATGAATCGCTTACATTAATCAAGAAAAGCGATTAATTTCCAACTACAGCTCAACATTCCACGATAGTATCTCTTGACCAAGAATTTGTAAATAGGAAAATGTAATGCTGAAATTATACTGTACTTCCCTATATGGTCAATGACTTGTATTGGATTCCAAAAATCACTAAAAGCTAATCAAAGTTGATTCACACAAAAGGGCGTCAATACTAAAACAAATGAGGATAATAATATTTGGATATATGCGAAACAAATATTTAATTTCACTTAAATTATCGCTTTGTAATCAGTCGGTTTCAAAGGTTCCAGGCCATCTATTTATGAATGAAATTTAATAAAATTGTATTTAAGAAAATAAGGTGATCATTTGAAGATATGGAAGCAACAAAAGTTTGATTCAATATTACGGTTAAAGCGAGTTTTATAAAACATTATGCTGTATTTTTTGATTACATGATGACTCTGGCTTAAAGTGGTCCTTTTTGTTAATCAAATTATCTGTTTATTTATATACATTATTCCTGGATSGAATCTGGTATAAATTTATGTATCTAGKTTTGAATGAATGTCATTTGACTAAGTTTTTTCAAGCAATCCGATGTCAGATGAAKTATTATAACTTAAAAAGCTCAGCTTTGTCAGCAATTCAGACCAAGCAAGGTTGTAAAGACGCATACGTACTATCCGGGTTAGTCAAGACATTRCACATTTTATTTTATATTTACATTTTATGGTCTCAATTTGAACTGAAAATTGTCTAAAACCACAAATGTAGAAAAACAACTGCATMTTTTAATGAAAACTGTGGATTTTTTAACAAAAACTTCATATYKTTACACAGAMATATTCAGAAATATTAAGCAAGGCAAGTGGTTTGTACGTTATGATCCCATTGAATGACCTGCAGAATTGCCTGATTTTATGCGCTGTGCCTTTTGTTTGGAGSCAAGAGGGGATTCAAAATAGTAGGAGTGCATAAAAATGCCAAAAAAGAATATAAATTATCAGCTGAAATCACGTTTTCAAAGTGTCCGGAAGTTTCATATAAAATCAATTAAGAAACCGTGTCAATTTTAAGCTTTGATTTATTTGTGTGTTTTCTTGTAAACACATCGCAATCACTTTTTTCCTGTAATTTTTTTATTAATATTTTCTGGTTTCAATTCAATAGAATAAAGAATATTTCAAATGTGAAATCAATGATGAAAACCTTATCCATATGCGTATTACAGGGATGTAGCTTGGAACACAATTCTGATCGAACATGTTTACATTTAAGAAAATTATTTTATTTATAATTGACGTTCTGTACACTGGAATCGTAATTTAGATTACGGGTTTTTCAAATATTCGTTGTTTACAAAGATCTGTTTGGTAGGAAAATTAGGCACAACTTCAAAACCGTATATTGAAATGATATTTATGAGATCCATAATTTCCGATACTAAATTCAAATGTACAAGAATATACATACAACTTAAGTATAAATACAAAAAAGGCAAAATAAAAACTTCCGGACAACAAGGTTTTATGTGTTAGTTTTTCTATATCTGCAGTCACTTCTTCAGAATGAATTTTCCTCACACTTCCTCTCGTTGTGTTATTTTTTTATTTTTAACTCATGTTTCTCATCACGCAAATCTCATCATGCATTTTTTTTCTCTCAAACGGCTCACATTATAGATTTTCACTAAGAGTACATTTTTTTGTGAAAAAAACATGGTCCTTGCGAAATCTGCCTTCAAATCCGCACTTTTCTTCAGTGGCGTAGAAGCAAAGGGCAAATAATTCCGCTCGACCCCACAATCAATGCTAGTGGCAACTTGAAACAATTATCTTGCCAGTCATAAAGTAGCCTTAATCATTGCTAACATCCTGTATTTCAAAAATTTACTTGGTCGGAAGTTCCATTTAATATATATTTTTTAATAATTTATATTCTTATTTGCCCCATATGTGTGTACCTACTATTAAGTATGAAAATTATGTGAAACAAACATTACGTTTGCCAAACTACTATTCATATCTTTAAAATGTGGTTATCGAATCAACTTTTATCTGGTGGAAATACTCATTAATAAGTACTGAAACTATTAAGTCAATTGTTGCTTGTCAGTACTTGTGTAGTAAGTAATCTGATGGAGTTTTTTCTATGTCCATTTTCAAGAAATTGTCATAAAGTCTTATGCAGCTGAATTAAGAGAAGAAAAACAGTGAGGCCTTCGACCGGCCTTACAAGGCAACCTAATTCCACGGGAAAATACCATAAAATTCTCACGCATGTGACGCCAGTTTTTTTCTTCATAATAGCTCTCATAATGTAATGTTAATCATAGCGTTATTGTTGCTTTTGGCTTACTAACTGTTCTATGCCACCACGTTTTTAAGGAATTATTTTGTCTGACTAATTGGCCTTTCTGCTGGATAGTAATGCATAAACACAGCCGAATTGAGAACAAATATAATAATGGTTTACAAAAACCAACTCTTTAAATCTGATCTACTACTTTATATATGTTTGTCTGCAAGCATAATATTGTGGTGTGTAAATTACCGGAACGCTGAAAATGATGGTGACTAGTGGAACGATTTGCTTTTTAATTGAAGAAACATGCATGGTTTTGGTGACATTAACACACATTGAAATATAATTATATTCCTCGAATCAGGATCTATTTGCCTTTGAACGCCACACCTTTTATTTGTTAAAGTGAGTCTTTGATCTCTTTATTGCATTGTATGAAATGTTGAAACGTCGTAATGCAAATAAAATGAAATATTTAGTTTACTTGCGTATTTAATCATGCGAACTTTTATGTTCTTTGAGTTTATTGTGTTTGTGAACTGTCTATAAAATGTTCAACAGCAAAATTGCCAAGGTGATAGTAAACTCTTTGAGAGTAAAAATGCGTAAAACAAGTAGTTTATCAAATTAAATAAAATACGTTGAAAATGTTCTTAATTATTTAACTAGTCACTTGAGTTAAACACTTTTAAATTTGCGGCGATTATATCGGTAACAACACGGACTTTTAATGTTAAATTTTTTTCAACCTGTCGGGTAGTTCTTATTAATTTTGTATATGTGTCCCACAACGAGCTTTAAAGAAAAGTTAATATTCCATCAGTCATTCGCTTTAAAACCTCAGACTTTTAAATGATTTGTTACTTCTATTGTCGCTTTGGCTTGTTCCTTTAGTTCAATTAAGCGCTTGCTCCTAAAAAGATTGTTTATTTTTTTCACCCAGTTTGTTTGTGGTTCTTCCCAAGTAAAATGTTAATTTTTTAATACATAAAGACTTTTCCATAGATCTCTTTTAGTTTATATACGGACTTTAAACAGGGGGAAAGTTCAGATTTTTACAAAATTACCATTTATTTGCAAGAAAGGCTCTTCCAATGTGGCAGGTATATCAATTTAAATTTAACATGCGAAATTAAATTATTTTTGTGTTCAAAGTTAACAGTTAACACGTTTAACAGTAATATGTTTTGAATAACACAACATAACATTGTTTTAGTTTAATCAAATTCTGGAATTCTATCAGTTTATGGAAGCAAACATTAAAATTAAAAATGTAACTTTAACCAGACTGGCAAGTAAAACAGTTTTAGACTGCATACAAGTACTACTCCATATACAGTATGTCTCCGAAAATTGGAACCACATGGAAAACTTTTTATCATTATATTGTGGAAAAACCTTATTCTTTTACTTAGTAATGATTATTTTTTGGATTTTTTGAAGTGTGTTTTAGATCCAATACCTCTAGCTCACATTGCATGCACGACCTTATTTAAAACTCAGAATTTTAGAGCCGATTTATAAAAACCGACAAAACTAATTATTTATGAACGAAGTCCAAATGCGCTGATAAGTCACTTGTTTTCCATTCAGAAACTATCAAAGGTATTTTAGAGACCAATCGTTAACAATTACAACAATAAATTAGATCAACGAACCGGAAACTATTATCCAATAACACCGACTTATCAAATAAATAGACAAAACTTAGACTTGATCGCATCAAATAAAATTGATAGCGAGGGTGAAAACATCCGCTCTTTGAAAATGACCAGGAAATCTACAACCTGAGGGCTACTGAAAGAAAGCTGACTAATAAAAATGAAGGAAACGTTTGTGAAATCAACATGAACTTTCAAAATTGAAATGTACTGGAATTCTTAAAATGTAAGAATTTCTAATAAATGCCAAAACATCAATAGCTTCGATCACTTTGATCATCTTTGGGTTTATTTGATAAATTATCTTGGAAAGTTTAGCATATTTATCTATTTTTTAAATAATTTACTCCCATCGATTTCTCAAAATTCAAAAAAAATGCAAAAACCAGCCAAATACACATACTGAATAAAAATGATGCAATGAAACCTTGCAGAAATGTTTAAAATGAGCCAGTTTCAATCCCGATTAAAACATTCTCGCGCTTGCAAAAATCGTGGTCACCTCGAAAATTGTCACTTCAAGTAATATATTTTTCCACAATTTCCCGACTCATATTACATGAATTGCATGAGCACCCAAGTCAAATCGCACATCATCTTCTTGCTGCTCCGCTAATTCCGAAGAATGTGAGATCAACCATTGTTGGTTCATATCCTTCGTTCATCCTCCAATTCCCAGCGATTCGCCGTATAGAAAAGATGTTACTCGAAAGGAAAGGAAGAAGCCAAAGAATAATTCCCATCGGATATTCTCATGGTGTCAAGTGGCATCTGGTAGCTGCTGCATATTGCGTCGACCCCTAGTTCGTCCTTCACACACTGAATTGTAACAATAACTCTCGCTGAAGATGCACCTGTTTCTTCGTTTTTTTTTGGGAAGCATCGCCAGATGATAACAGCGAGACAAAGACAATTGATTAATTATCAGAAATTTATCGAATGCCAAGATAAATTGATAGACAAACGAAAGTGGGTGTAAACCACGTAATAGTGATAGAAAGTATTCGCGGAAGTTGGTCCCATTTAATGATCCCACCAATGATGAAAGATTGTCGAAAGTATTGATTATGGGAAGTTAACAACGCTGTTTAACAAAGTTATAAAGCAGGCAGCAACGTTAAATTACAGTACGCAAATAAAAATTTCGCAATATTGCAAAAACTGCAAATTTCTACATTGGTTACATTCTTCAGATTCTTATTTCAGTAGGTTTCCGCGCTTACTGGTATCAATTTAGCAAAAAACATCTTCCTCGTAAAATATCGGTTTTTAAAACAAAATAATTGAAAATGAACTAAAATGTCGAACGAACATCTTTGGAAAATTAAATAATTCAGATTTTGGCTTGTCGCGTGTTAGAGACGAAAAGGTTTCTGATTTTTTTAGGTATTTTCACATGTTTCACTGAAAAACTTAAGTATCCTTCTTCAATTCTTTCAAACACTTTTCCTTATTCTAGCTGGTGATTAAACGGTGAATAATCAGTTGAACCCAATTTAACTGATTATTTAAAGCTGTTAAAATACATTAACATTTTCGATTTACTTTTATTCCCTTCTTTCTAAAAATGTTTATGACTTTCAACCTGAGCTTTGACATTTCGTCAATGAAAATTTTGAATTTTTCACTGCATCATCGGAGCATATTTGAATCGTTTCTAACATATACATATACGTTAATTAATTTAAGGGCTCGTTTAGGGGCAAAGTTCCCATGAAACCCCAATTTCTTTTCAATAATGCAAAAAATGGGTGATTCAATTCTGAAGTTTTCTAACCCAGCTTCTTATATTATTTAAGCTCCCTTAGGGGCCGAAGCGTTTCCACATTTCACAGTTTTTTACCAAAATGTAGCTTTTGAAACGCCTAATATGGTACTTATCGGTTATTTCAACAAAAAATGTGATTTTAATTGAATTTTTATAAGGTTTAGTTTGGAATTCCTTTAGTTAAACTGAAGCTTACTCATATTTTGTTCATTTTCGCCCTTTCGTCCTAGATAATGAGGAGCTGGATTTTTTGTGCCAAATTTCAGGTCAATTTCTGTTGAGAGAAAAAGAGATGTTTTATGCAAATATTGAGAGCCATAGTTTTTTTCTACAATAAACCGCATTCTCGTTAGAAAATGTTTATTAATGATATAAGAATTTAATAAATTAACTATATAAAACTTTTTGATAAAACCAAATTGAGTTTTTAAAAATCTGCATCAACAGATTTTTTGAACGTCTCTATTCAAAGGTATCATCTATTGATAAAACATATAGTGGTTCCAGTGAAAAAACTTATTAATTTGCAAAGGACGAAATAATAAAGTGAAGTGGAAAAGATGCAGATCCCAAACTCAACCTTTAGTCATATAATAATGTCAACAATTATCGAAAAGTAAAGTTATTGTAGGAAAAATACCGAAATCCCATGTTTGTTCTGACGATGTGAATCATCAAGATATTTGCTGAGGAACTAAATACACTAAATTAAAATTAAAGGAAAAAGTTGCTCAAAACTACAAACCCGACGAGCTTATTTCAGCTAGCTGATGTATTTTGTTCAAAAACCTAATAATAATAAAAATGTTGACAAGATTTAATTAGCACTCTACAAAAGGGCAATAGGTATAAGCAACGTCCAGGCAAATGTGTGTTTCACCAAAGCCAAATGGATTTTCGCATAAATCAGAATGGCAATTGATGTGCGGACAGGAAGGGATCACAGGCACAATATTGATCTAAGCATCTTCTTTAAAACGGGTCTATAGAATTCTAAACTCGTCTGTTATTTAAGGTTTGCAGATTCAGGAAGTATATTTGCCATTTGGTCACAATGTGAAATTGCTCATAATGACTTTCACACAACAGATTATCGACAAACCAACATTTAAATGGATGAAGTAAAACCCTAGAGGGTGCCAGTCCGCCTCCATAACATGTGTGAATTGATTTATACAGATGTATATATAGGGTGATTTCATGTCACAGGTTTTGCATATATAAATGTATATACTTTTATGCATGTAAACGGAAAACTTTCAACATTTCAAAACTTACTAGTTAATCAGATTAAAGAGGCAAATAATCGTTCGATTTATCCATGTTTCGCTACATGCGGGTGGGAGATAATTTAATATAACGCCTGCATTATTTTTCTGTAAGTCAAAATCGCACTATTTTTATGAGAACATCATTCCAAAAAATGGTAAAGGTTTATATAACACAGAAATAAAGCCGCCGGTTTTCAACTACGTTCTGTTTGCTCTAAAAAGCCATTCCAAGAGTGATATTTTCAAATAAAATCTGAATAGAGTTATTTGATTGATTTTATTTCCTATTGCAAATGTTTTGCGAAGTGTAGTTAGACAATCTCAACTTAAGAACCAGAAATAATATGCAAATTTTCAAATTATTCACGATATTCCTTTTTTGCCACTGTACTGTAGTTTTCCTTGTCCTTACTACGAAATGCTTAAAATGCTATATACATATAATAATAAAATCAGTACAAAAACAAACAAATGCTCTGCTCCTCGTTTGGAAATTTTATAAAATGAAAATATGTCTTTTGTGAAAAATCCAGATGAAAAAGGTTCAGCCATAATTTTGTAATAATTTTTGTTAAAATCGAAAGCAAAAATACTGAAAGAAGTCGTTATAATAACAGCTGAAGTGATTTGAAACATTGGCATTAATCGGACACATATTTAGCAAAGAATCCGCATAAAATAAAGTATTAAAAGTCGGACATTCTATTTAAAAATATATAACTTCAATATTCCACCAGAAATTAAGGGGTTCTAAATATTTTCTTTTGAGTAACAAAACGCTCAGAATTTTCGTGAAAATCCATTTTGCCAAAAATTTTAAATCATATTTTATTGTGTGTGATGTGGGTTGGAAATTACAATGAAACATACTGGACAGTTGGTTATGGGATAATTGCAAAAAAAATTCTGCCAGAAAAGTTAACAAATATTTCTAGCTCTTTTCATAACCTAGGTACCTTCAAAGTAAAACCTAATTTACTTTCTTTAAAATACCATCACGTACGTGAATTATCCCACATATTGTTTGAGATACTTTTCTGCTTGAATAGCAAAATAAATTTTAAACTAACATAAATGTTTTGAATGAAACATGAATAAGTACTTGAGAAATCTAAATGGCATTTATAAGATCATATACTGTATATATTTTTTATTATGCTTGAAAATTTCCAAGACAATGCCAGCAACAAACGGTTTTAAAATTACTTTTTTAAAAAGGAAACTGAGTTGAAAAATTGTTCGATTGACTAAGTGATAGAGAAATAATTTGGCGTTTAAAATGACCGAATCTAAGTCACAATTGTGGCTAGTTGGTTATAGAAATAAAAAATGTAGTTCAAGTATGGCAAGTAGGTGTTAAATTTAGGAATTACGGTGTCTTCAATTGAGTACACGCAGCCGTTCGAAATGTGGAAATTATCAATCTTTATTTATTTCTTTGTGTATTGCTTTTAATGCTGTACTTTGAAACTTTATACAAGAAACTATAACAATCTCCATACAGCCAGATACATAATATAACATCATTTTAATGAAATACAATAAATGGTACAGTTGTTAAAATAAATCAAATAAACGGGCCATACAATGGCTAGGAAATTATCAATAGTCAAAGTAAGTTTACCTTGTATTGAATGTATAATAAATATTTGCAAATTACGTTTTTTTCTCGGCTGGTGTCAATCACCTTTAATCTTATCAGGTATAAAATATATAAATTTCTCATCACCTCTATAAAAATACACTCTTCATTTTTTTCATTACATATTTTAGTTTATTTTCTAATTTTTGAAATCCGGAGCACTCGCATTGGTTTAAGACATTCAATATTTTTGTATTTTTTAAAATAATCAATTGAGTCTAATTAATGAAATATTCCAGTTTTTATTATTCGAGAGGTCTAGTGTCTAGTCATTAATGTTATTCCTACAAGATGTAAAAAAATGGTATTAATGTATAATAGTATACGATTAACGTCGCAAAAGAGTGCAAAATGTCGCTAAATTCTTTAAATGCTCACTCACTCTACGGAATCTACTTTCACATTGGCTCTCGTTACAGTTGAATTGCATTAATCAAGTAAACTTGCATTTCTTGTTAAGTTCACAACAAAAAACCATCATGTAATTAATTTCAGCGAAATTTGGGAAAGCCGAATTATAGGCAACAAAAGCTGACATTACATTTACAAAATTCAATTAACTTTCATAAAAATAAAATTCATTTGGTAAAATAACTAATCATACAATTTATATTAAATTATTAGTATTGAAAAGCCAGAATATAGTATGTAAATATATTTATTTTTGATAAGTTTACATTTTCAATGTCACTAATATCATCTCATCACTTTGATTCTCGTTCTAATTCTCAAAAAATGACTAAATAATAAAGCCAACCGGTGTCATCAAATCCGGGTATTATTCCAAGTTGTAATTTGAAATTTGTTTTTGATATTCTTAATAATTTTGGAAATTGTTCATTGTTGCAATTTCTCTTGAAATTATAGCGTATAAAATATTATAAGATTAAATGGCGTAATTTAAATATATGTATATGAAAAAAATATATAAATCAATAATAACTTTTGTCCAGCTTGACGTGATAGTTCTTTCTACATGTAAATGTTAGCTTTTCATTGCAATTTAAATTTTTAGCATTACAACAGATTATGTGGAAATAAAATATGGAACTGTGATTGAAATTGCTGATGTACTATTTCTGATTCGCAATAGCAAACCACGCAGCACTAACGTAAAGCTTTCAGAATAACGCAAGAATTTAGTACACGAATACATAAAAAATCTTAAATTAGTAACTTCTTATATGAAGAAACAAAAAATTGTTTATCAAAAATACTTTATAAGAGAGAGAATTTAAAACAAAATAATGTCTGTTGGTGGGTGGGTGCAATTATTAAATAGTCAAATCGTAAACCCGCTTAATTTAGCAAGTAAATTTATTTATTTACACTCGGGTAACGTGAAATACTCGCAATGCTCAAACCAATTTTTCAAAAAACTTGGCATTCCATTGATAAACAGCTTTTGCGGAAAGCAAATATCGAAATCATTTCAATAAGAGATTTGATAAATAAAAATATCAAAACACGTGTAAAAACTAGATTATTCATTTTTATTTCCTGTTGTAAAGAGTGACCTTGAGTCCAATAATAATTTTATCTAAAACGCGGCTGTGTTAGCGGCGTAGGTATATTTAAGCTGAAATTGACTACTTAAAATATCCTCCAAGTGTGTAATGGCCAGTAATTCAAAATTATTAGAGTAATAATATGTAATAATAAGTTTTCTTCAATATCTTCATTCGATTTTCTTTTCTTTTCTTCTTGTAAACTATCATACTAGGCAACTGCCAATTACAATTGATTGGGCTCATATAATTAAATCTTCAGATTAGTCGGTATAAAAAGCCAAATTAAGCGTTGTTAAACCTTGATCATGTTCAATCAAAAGCGCATTTGAGTGATTAATGAAAGAGAACGAACTAATTTTCGAGACTTCCACATTTTTCGTTTCAGCAACGTTCATAAAAATTAAATGTATTAAAACGAAATCATAAACTCAGTTAATTAGTTATATTATTATTACATATTTTTATTATTGTTCAATAATTTTCTTTGATATCATCATCATTATACATAGAAAATAATTAGATCACAAATTTTGTAGAAAATCCTAGTTAAATTTCCGCATTTTGCATAAGGCTAAATATCAAATTATCATTATTGTTATGTACTGTGAAGTTCTGATTTTACCATACGGTTTTTCATTGACAGTAAAAGATAAATTTAAATTTGAGCTGTCTCAGTCAAAGCATAAAAAGTGTTTACTAAAAATGCGTTTGAAGCTCCTAAAAATAGCGCCGCCCGGTTGCATCCATATGTTCCTCTTAAATTTGTATTGTCATGCAATATCAAAGAAAAAAGAATGTTTTGGTACTTTAAAATTATTCTTCTAGCCAATACAAATAAAATGAATCGAGGTCATCCTAATTAAATTCCATATTATGTGTTTCTGATGTACAACCGGGCAGATTGCATAAGAGAGTTCCAAAAACTAGTAGTTATATTTATGAAATAGAATATTCAAGATTCAGATAAGTATTTGTCAGCAAGTTTATAAGAAGATGGTGGCTATTTGTTCAACCTTTGAATATTTAATTAGACTAATTCATCAGGTACTAAGGACTCAAGGTAGATAAGATGCGACGCAGAATTCAAACGCTGCATTTCTTGGCTATTTGCAGTTATAAAAAGTTTAAATAAACAAATACAATGTTTTACAGCTTGAAAGCGACGCTACAAGTCAGTCAGTTTACAACTATTCCTAGCTGGTGTTTTATTACCATTAAAAAATGGGGAAAGCTTCGACATTAGATTTCATACATGTCTTCTTAGAAGCTGAATTAAATCGATTCCCGGTTGTCAAGCCATAACGAGAAACGTTTATGGGCGCAACTGAAACTTATCTTGTTTCTCAAGAATAATTCTTTTGGTTTTTTTATCCGTTATTTCTCCCGTTTGGAGAATGAAGTGAGAGTGCATCGAATTCCTTAATTAAGCGACATCCTCCAGATATATTAATACAGGATATAAGCGATCGAACATAATAGTAAAATTCACATTCTGCTTTAGATTACCGTCCTAGATCAAGTAAAAGTAAATGATAAATACACAGCGGTATGTGACTCAATCAGGAATCTAATTATATTTGTTTATTATTGGCAGTTATAAAAAGTTGCTTACAAATTCAGCATCAATTTTTCTCAAAGATATTTTTAGTGATTGTTTTATATTCCGTACTTTGGAGTAGGGGCGGTTTTGGTATCTACTAACTCAATACGAAAGTGTAGAAACAATACATACATTACAGAAACTTAAAATTAAAAAACTAGAAGTCAGAAGCCATTTTCACGGAAAAGCATGTATCAGAAGAGCGAAAACCTTACTCTACCATTTTTCTAGACGCAACAGAGCAGAAGAATCGCACTGCAGAAAATGTGCGCTTTTAATTAATATACGCAAATTACAAATCATACTCAATGCGTTCACAATCGGGTGCGCAATAATCAAAAACATCTCAGTGTTGATGTTTTTCTTAAATTAATTAATATTAAGATATTTCCCAAATATTTCTTCGAAAAAAATTGCAGGCATTGCAGTTAGTCTATAATAGGAATCTGGAGATACAAAAATTGCAATCAGAAAATAGTTAGCAACAACAAGCTGAATAAGCGAGCATAAACAATATTTAAATTATGTGAACAAAAGCAATTATATTTTGATTGGTTTTCCTTTTATTTTGATTTGAAAGACCAGGATGTGACGATTGATGAACGGTGTAATAAGTGTAGGTATCTAAAATATTTATTCAAATTAAAAATACTATAATATGTACATACTTAATTAAACATTTATTCGGTTGCTTTTGTAGCCCCTTTAAAAAGTTTGATACAGGGTGTCCCGTAAGCACATCATCAAAAGGGTACTGCGATATTCTTTGGATCAAAAGAAGACGATCTGACCTAACTTTTATTAACAAAAAATGTCTGGCTCCTCTTCTATTGATGGTCAAAGTTCTTCAAAAAAATATATTTTTTGAAATATCGGGAGAATGGTACTATGTATTTTGCTGAAACTTGCTGTGAATTTGTTCTTATGTAAGACTCATACTTTGATGAAACAATTGAGTTCAGCCGTTTGGGACAAGTGGTGAATTCTTGAGTGTCGTGGTACAAAGACTACCAGAACTTTTTATTTGGTGGATGGAATCAATTCATTTTTTTTTTGGTTGATGCACTAATCATTTATTCACAATTTTGTGCTCTTTCTAAGTGGCAAGAAAACAGAAAAAAATGTTTCGCAAAAACTATGAATGCTACAAGATTTTACAAAGAGCACGAAATTGTGACAAAATGATTAGTCCATCAACCAAAAAAATATGAATTGATTCCATCCACCAAATAAAAAGTTCTTTTAGTTTTTGTACCACGACGCTCAATGTCTTGTCCAAAACGGATGAGCTCGATTGTTTCATCAGAATATGAGTCTTACATACGAGCAAATGCACAGCGAGTTTCACTAAAATACATCGTACCATTCTCCCGATATTTCAGAAATGATAAGTTTTTTGAACAACTTTGACAATCAATAGCAGAGGAGCAAGATATTTTATGTTAATAAAAGTTAGGTCAAATCGTCTTCTTTTAATGCAAAGAATATCGCATTGATCATGTGCTTACGGGACATCCTGTATAATTTTGGACATTGTGCAAGAAATTATGTTGAACTGTAAAAAGTGTGCAACCTTATGAGAAATATAAGTAATAATTGATGATACTCGTATATGAAAAATATTAAATAAAAAGATGCACTTTATCCTGGATATTACAATATTGTGATATTCTTTCAAATTTAATTTAAAAAATATGACGATGTATGAAAGTTCAATTAACAAATACATATACATTTATGAGACGATTTTAAAATGTTATTGCCTAAATATTAATGACAATTTTTGACTAACAATGGGAATTTAACTAACTTGATCATAGGTGTAGATTTTTATAAAATGCATATCATTTTCTATACTTTAGCAGTTTGAGTCACCCAAAAAAAATTTGGCTTTTACAGAACGACAGCGTTTTTAATTTGCACCATTTTCATATTTGAATTATATACCAAGCAATCAAAGGTTGCTACAAACCAACTACAATTAGGCTTGTACCAGAGGCATCAATTTATCAGGTAATTTTCCAAAAGCAGCGTTTTACCCCCCAAAAAAAACAGATCATGCCGACGCAAGTTCTCAGATTCCTTTACATTCCTCGATTAAATTTCAATACTACACACCTGAAATCTCAAGTTTCTCTTAATTTAGGTAACAATTTGTTTCATGCGTTTCCGTGAGAATATTATGTAAGGAAAGACCAAATGGACATCGATTACGCAATGAAAAATCAAATAAATGCTACTCACCATGTATGCGGCTTTTGGAAAGTAGTTAATTCGACTCACCTGTAACGAATGATAAAGATGAAATAAATCTAAATATGATTGCACAATAATTATCAATTTGTTAATTTTGAAGACCGTTTATTTAGTAATTATTTTACTTAGTATTTTATGTTTTATTTGAAATAACTATTGCAAAATTGCAGACTAAATTCTGATTTTGACGCTATTATGAGATTAAAAAGAAATAAAGCAGAAAACTGACCGATTCATTGCAGAAAAGTCGTCCCTATCCAATTAAGTTCGATTCCGTACCGCAAAATTGAAGCACTAATTTGCAATTTTTACTAACACTCACGGAAACCAGACCAAAATCTGTAAAACACTTACAATAAATCACGCGAAATGATCAACTAATAAGTATCCGCTCGCATTAGACGCCAAAAACTCGCCAAACCAGAAAAGAAAAGCAAACCCTATTGATCACAAATATGCGATTCTTGATAAACAAACGGTAAAAAAACGCGTTGAAACTTGCAGCGCTCAAGATAACAACATAATAAAACGTATTTTATATACATACAGGGTTGGTTATTGATTGAAGTTTGGCCGCCCCTTTTCTACATCTAATTTGCAATTTCGGAAAACATTAAATACAAAAGTCGTAGATATTAACGTCTAGTGTATTTTAAAGTAATACAAATTGATACTGGGTGTCTCAAATTCAAGTCGCAGACCAAACTTAGTTCTAGAAAAGCTCTATTAATTGGAATGAAAAAATCTCCATCTGCTTATTTCTTTTACCTTTACGCTAACCTTTACCTCCTAAAATTCACTTCTCTCCTGAGATGTACCAAGTCTAGGATTAATACTAAGTGTCCATTTCTAGCATGATGCTCTGAAAAAGCATTGGAATTAGCATTAATACATTGGGCATGCTACATTTTACGAAAGAGTCAGTATCAAAAGCCTCAATATACAGTGTGTTCGCTAAGAAACACGTGCTTCATGCGCATTTTAATTCATAATTAATCCAGCCCTAACTTGGGAGCAAATCCACAACAGAATTCATTCACAGCCGTTATAACATTATCCCAATATTACAATAAAAAACGTTATTTCTTAGATCGTTTTATTGTTGCAGTAATGTAAAGATACATGTAAAGACACCGTGTATCAATTTGCATTTAAGTATGCAAGATTTTTAATATCCAAATTAAAAGCATCAATGTCGAGAACTTTGATAAATTAATTTAGAAAAGGAAAAACGTGTTCTAAAAAAATTGTTCGCGAAAAAATTCGGGAAAAAAATTTATGATGAAGGGAAAACTAAACATTTATTGTATTCAGATTGCCAAGTATGTATTTCAAACTTTTTTGTTTAAAGCAAAGAAGTTGGCCCATACAACATATACATTTCTGCGACATTTTTATGAAACATATGTACATAAATCTGCATTGCGCACACAATTAATTGGCAATTGATCTTATTGGTAAATTTACTAAAGT
>NW_026018655.1:5754-17486 GCF_020466585.1 Dendroctonus ponderosae | reverse complement strand
TTACTGACTTCTTATACGCGAGGAAACTGTTTTTACTTTCTGCGAGAGCCTTTCGTAAATGTTCCTGTTCGAGTAATTCATTTTTTATATCTCTACTTTGTCTACTTATTGAGTTAGATTTTGACATGTAAGAATAACAATTGGGGAAAATGGTTGGAATCGAACCTGGTTGCAACTTTAGATGATTTAAAGGAACCTTCAATGTTTTACCGTTTTTTTTTGTTATAGGAAGTACTTATCCACATTATACTATCTTGTCAAAAATGGTGTAGACAAATTCTGCTGTTTTTCGTGGGCTGAAAATTGTCTCGAGGTATTGCTCGCAGCCACTGTTTTAACAACCCATCGTCTTTTGGGAAACTGAACACACTCACTGTTGATTCGCCACTATCATTTCCATTGCACTTGGGTACACAGCACTTTACTTTACTTACTTTACTTGTACACAGTACATTTTTACAATATTTATTTTAAAAACATAGATATAAAACACTCAAAACACACTTTGAGGCTTAATTTTAGAGCCTGTCCATTACAAGCCTAATAAATCACCACCAAAATGCAAGCACGTGTTGTATAAATTAGCGTCTTCTTGGCTCTGTTCGGCCTACTTGCAGTCGGAATGGACGTTCCCATGTCCATCTTCTGTGAAGTTTCTTACTGAAGCAGCTGTAGTAGAAAGTCCAACAGGGTCTCACCCCGGGCATTTCTTCCTCCGATTTATCTGTTGTCAAACCTATTTTTGCATTGAAGTACTTCCGCAAATTATGGTGGACCATGTTTTGTGCTGTTCAAGGCCAATGCCACATTCTCATAGAAGACGTCCGCCTCTTCTTCTGTATTGTGTAATGTGTAATTTTGATACTGTATTTTGTGCTCAGTTTTATTACAAGGTAGGCCACTCTGGTAGGAATTTTCTTCCGAGAGTAGTGTTCTCACATTGTATGTTACGATGGTCTGGCGGTGTTGGTATTCTTCCTTGAGTCACTTTGGTGTTAGGATGTGTTGATAGCGATCTTTTGCCTCCTCCAGAATCCTTGATGCAGACTCCGACAGGGGTGTGGGAGTTGCCAGTGTGTGGCCTACCCATCTGGGGTTCACTTCCATTTTCACTCCAAGTCTGGATACCTGGCGACGGCTCATGCTCCTCATTGCCGCAGAGGAACAACTGCATGAGCTGCGCATTGGTATGGAGAGGCGGAAGTGCAGAAGTGGTTACACCTCCAGGCACGACGGAACTGAAACCCTGTTCACCAGTCTCAGGGCCCCCAAAAGTTGTTCCAGGCGACTACAATTTCTCTACCAACTGCCAATTGTACCGCTTCGTTCATAGTCTAATCGTAGCTTTGTGGGGGGTGGTATTATAGAATTATATGAGAAATTCTATATTATATTCTATACTGTTATCACACTGTTAGTTTAAAATGTTGCTGAATCGAATCGGGTAAATTTTCAGATCAGAATGAGTTCAGCCAACATTATTGAACCATCTGGACAAGGAGACACATCGCTAAAGTTCACCGCCGGTCTGATTATGTCAGTGCCATTCGAGGCCGAACTGACGCACCTACTGGATCCTTCCAGGATCCGATTGAAGATTAAGTATCCAGACCAGCGAACCCAAGTGGTGGTGCCGAAACCCACTCACCTGAAACCTCTTCACTATGACACACTTAATAAAGGTAATAAAAATTCGCTCTTCTCATCATCCTGCCACATTTCTGTATGTGGTTAGAGCCACCTATTGGGTACAACATTCGACTGCTCAGCTCGGTGTTGGTGTCGCATCAAGTCTGGTCAGAGGCGTGCAATGTGGAGATGAATATTGCGCTTTGCGTGCCTGAGGCGGACATTGGCAAACGGAAGTCCAGCATGGACTCCAATCCCACCATGCTGGATTTGTGTGCGCCAGTAAGAGTCAGCATTGCGCCCAAACCCATCAAGAAAACTCTGTGAATGATGGCGATGTTTTGTCACGTGGGTCAAGAGGTAAGTAAGCTATTTTTCCACTTCTGTACAATAAAGTAACTGAGTTTTACTACTTTAAATGAAACTGATTTTAATTTTCAACGCCAAACTAGTAAAACTCGGTTACTTCATTGTGATTGATCGAAGGTTTCAAAGCTAAACAATAGTAATTTTAATGTGGTTTTGGCAATGGGCGTTTTTCTCTTTAAAATTGCAAATTGAGTGACGAAACGTGTGGATTAATGTTTCATTTTTGCCAAAAAACACAGTTGCTCATCAGTGGGTCCAAGTGCGATATCTCGTAAAATATTAATTTTAGAGAAAGTTGTTTTCAATTCGTTTTTGGTATCTCACGGTGACTGTCTTAATATCCTTTTTCAAAATGCCGGGTGGTTAAGATTTTTTTAATTGCGCTTTTTTATAAATGGCTTCAGTTGGGCCATAAAGTAATACGAGATGTACAGAGTAGGCCTGGGTGTAACACTGTGTCGCATGGCGCTTTTGTGTTAACACCACGCTTGATGGGTCAATGCGCTATAATACCTCGCCTCTTACGGTGTAACACCTTAAACCATTTTTTCCTCCGATTTAAAACTGAACACGCTTTGGATGAAAATTCGCAGGTTCTTCCTTTACTTCCCTGAGACATTTTGAGTGACTTTTGCCATTGAACTGGCCAGAATTTTCAGCTTTTAAAAGTGCATTTGATCGAAGAAAGCTGCTCGTGTCTTCGGTGCTTTAAATATTCAAGAAGCACTTAACAATGTATGTTCTTTGGGATCTTCTCATTTTCCCAGAATAAAAATCGATGAAAAACTGAGTACGCTTTGCAGGGAAATTCGCAGGTTTAATTATTTTCTTCTTTGAGACATTCGAGCCGTTTTTGTCCTTTGAAATGACCACAGATTCCAGTTTTTTTTAAGTGTCTCTGATAGAGGAAGGCCGTGTTTCTTCTTCTATTTTTTAAAGACTAAAATACACAAAATAAAAAGATACAAATACCTCAATTTTTTCAAAGCACTGTTAAAAGCAATATCGACGAATATCGAAAAAAAACTAAGCAAACTTAGTAAAAAAATTCTAAGGTTTTCGTCCTTTTTCACTGAGGCATTTGGACGACTTTTTTCCATTGAACCGGCCACCAATTTCCGTTTACAGAAAGTGAAATTTAAAGTTAGAAAGTGATTTGATTGAAGAAAGCCACGCTTGTTTTCCATGCTTTAAAGATTCTACATTAGTGGAAAACTCAGCATGGTTTGTCATCAAAATTGGGTGAAAAAAGTCTGAATTCTTGAAAGTACTTGAAAAGCCAATTTTTTTCGGGTATTTCCATTTTGTCCAGAATAAAAATCAATAAAAAACTGTTCACGCTTTGCATGAAAATTATAAGGTTTCTTTCTTCTCTTAGAAACATTTGAGCGACGTTTTCCCATTAAACTGGTCACAATTTCAGCTTCTCAAAATTGTCTTTGCTTGTAGAAAGCCGCACTTCTTCAATGTTTTTAAGTCTTAAATTGACGGAAAAACTAAGCACGATTTAAACCCGATGTCAAACTGAGCACGCTTTGGATGAAAATTTGCAGGTTCTTCCTTTACTTCTCTTAGATATTTTGAGTGCCTTTTCCCATTGAACTGGCTACAATTTTAAGCTTTGAAAAATTGCATTTGATTGAAGAAAGCCGCTCTTGTCTTCCGTGCTTTAAATATTCAAGATGAGTGGAAAATTTAACATGTTTTTTGAAGAAAATTTGTCAAAAATGTCTCACTCTGCCACAGCACTTAAAAAAGTAATTTCTTTTGGATTTTCTTCGTGCATCCATAATGAAAATCGATGAAAAACTGAGCCCGAGTATGAAAATTCGCACGTTTATTTTTTTCTTTGAGATATTTGAGCCGTTTTTAGCCTTTGAAATGCCCACAGTGCATTTGAAAGAGGAAAGCCGCGTTGGTTCTTCCATTATTTGAAGACTTAAGATGATTGGAAAGCTCGTTACTTTTTCTTATGAAAAGTCATGGAGAAATTCCTCAATTTTTCAAAGCACTTAAAAAATCAAATTGTTCTGTTTATTTTCAGAAAGAAAAACGATAAAAAACTAAGCAAACTTAGTATACAAAGTCTAAGGTTTGCTTTCTTTTTTCTCTGAGGCATTTGAACGACTGTTTCTCATGGAATGGGAAATAAATTTCGGTTCTTAAAAAGTGCAATTTACAGTTAAAAAGTAGTTTGATTGAAGAGAGCCACGGATCTTTTCCATGCTTTAAAGATTCTTCATGAGTGGAAAACTCAGCACCTTTTTTGATAAAAACTAATCAAGAAATGGCACAATTCCTCAAAGCACGTAATTTCTTCTGGTTTTTCCAATTTTTTTTCGATTGAAATTGGGCGAAACAGTCTGCACGCTTGCGGCAAAAAATCAAAATTTTTCTTCATTTTTTGTCTTCTTTGAATGCATTTGATTGAAGAACGGCCGCTTGTACTTTTTGTAGCTGCGTTTTTAAAGACTCAAAATGGCCAGAAAACTTCACTTTTTTGGATAAAAATTAGCAAAGACGTTCTCAATTCGTCAATAAATAATTCAATATGCCATAAGTTAAAAATTGAGTTTTTTGCCATTTTGGGTTTGTTTTCAAAATTTATTGTTTAATTTATGTAAAGTGAAATAGAACAAACAAACATTTGCTTTTGGTTTCATGTGAACACGTAGCCGGTTGAATGCAGTTGGAAAGATGCAACTTCGGGAGAAAAGAAGAACCCCAGAAAATCAATCAATCGATCCTAGAAACTGTTTTTTTAGTATTTGTCTAAGTAATTAGAAAATTGCAAACTCTTCAAATCAAACATCGTACACAAAGTATAATAAAAATTCGGCAATAAATCTTAAAATAATATTTGAAAAAAATAACAAAATAAAAACGGAGAAACTAGACCAGGATTTACTCAAAACTAAAATAAACTAAACTAAACCCAATCCAATGCTTATGCGGTAGTGCCCGGGATGGCACTTGAGAACCGTTTGCTGTTCTTCAGGGGCACGTGAAATTGGGTTTCGACCCGGAGTACTTAGGGTAAGAATCCGGACTCAGTGAGATTCAAGAGAGAAAAAATGGTTTAATGCTTGTTGTTTGTTTGGGTTAGCTGGTTGTACCGCGATTGCCAACTGTTTCTGAAAGCATTTTTCCTTTCCCTCAAAGGCTTTTTGGCCCCACTTCCAAATCACAGAAAGACGCGTGTCTTTGGAGGAAGGTGTCTTGCAACGAAGGAATTTCTTGGTTCGGACCTCAGATTATACACATGCATTTGTTTACGTTTTTTCGATGGGAGCAACACTGGTTTACATTCTATATAAAAGAAGTCACTAAAATAACAGCGTTAAAATTTTAAATAAAAAATGCATGAGAATTTAAGGTGGTAATTACAAGAAAACATAATGAAGCCTTCATCATGACAACACCGCAAATGAGGTAAACTGGTAGTAAACTCGTTGGACTCGTAAATACAGTAATTTATCGGGTTTTTGTTGCTAATAAACCGTGATTACGCTCAAAAGAAATCGTGAGAAGTGTTCATTTGCAGGAAAATCCAAAAATTTTGCTATCTTGCACATTTATCAACAGGAAACAGTGGGGTAAACTATTCTGAATATACATGCCAAGAGTCATATTTCATCCCTTGGCTCTTTGAATCGTAGCCATATGCTTAAAAGTTTAAACATAGGTATAATGTAGAGATGGAGGTCAGAAAATCCAAGAACCTTTTATGATTACAATAAATCGATTAATACAGATGGCTAATGGCCAGGCGAGTTGCTTTTCGGGTTAATTCTTTGACATTATATCCATCCGTACCTACTTTTAGTATTTTTATTTCTACCACCTCAATTCAATGTTGCTCCCAAACAAATCGAGATTTATGAAGAATGACTAGCTTTGTCTACCGATGGTCCAGGCGGCCAAAAAGGAATATTGAAATTTTTTTATAAAACGATCCATGGTTTATTATCCTTCGTTCTACACGCACCTACTTTTCAAATTCGCATCTTTTGAGGAGCAAAAATTCATATCGCACTTTGAACTAGAGGTGCGCTAAACGGTTATTTTCCTGGAACAGGTTACAACGTTGCAGTTTCACTTTGGTGTTCGGTTCCGAAATGCGGCTCAAAAGTAACATGTTACTTTTTTAAATTTTCATTAAAAATTAGCAGTGATGATACTGGTAGAAATAGTGATGATAAATAATTCTTTACTTTATTAAAAAAAAGTTTTTAGCACTGATAAACTAACAATAGTATACTCAAAAATCAAAAACATGGGCCACAAGTAACTACTGAAAGGAAAAAAGTGATAAAAAAATCGAATGGTTTAAATAAAATATAAAATACGTTTTACATGCGAAAATGTTTAAAAAGCTAATTTTCATTTAAAAATGAAGTAATATTTAAGAATAATTTGTGCGTATGCTTTTTACCAAGTCTATTTCTTCGCTCGTTTATGATAGCACCCGCTATGTAAAATAATCTCTCGCATGGAACAAAAGTACTAATATACCTGTGTTTTCGTATGAAACAAGTTTGTCAAAATCTTGAAAAATGTAATAATCTTCTTGTCTACCTTTTGACTGAACTTCTTCTGATTGACGGGGCATCACAGTTTTTGTAATAGCATTTGAATTACTTACGCGTGTTATTAAGTCAATAATAACATAAAATAATCCACATTAACAGTAATACTTATAGACTAAAAATGCTGAATTATGTAATCACCGAAACTAAACAATATTTCGCTGATCTGACCGATTATGGTTCCTGGCGATGCTGCAGCTGGACCGATGGCTCGACGGTGTTGCATCGGTTCTGTGCTGTTGCGAACGACTTTTTCGCGTTTATGAGACGGTTCCAAAAGCAAGTGGTTAAATTGGCAAAGTGTAACCGTTACGGTTACACGTCTGGAACACTGTTATTTGAGCGGTTACGTTAAATGCCGACCATCCCTACTTTGAACGCACTAATGAGCAACTATGTTTATGGATATATTTTGAGAATTGGTAGAAAACAACAATTTAACACGTTGAACCATTATGATCATTTTTGGTTTAATTTCATTTGTCATTAGAATTTAATATTTTTTATTGAAATATCTAAATTAGATGGTTTAAACTTTTCTATTACAAAATTTCAGAGGATTTAAGTTATATAATGTTTTTATTTTCCATCAGACGTGCCAATCAGCTGCCTGCCCAAGACGACTTAGTTGTTTATCCATATCAATATCAGGGTGGGAATAAATTGGATGAATTCAAATAGATTTTGTTGTTTCCTTTAATGAAATGCGACTTGGGTGTTGAAGGGGTTCGATTACCTGTGAAGTTTACCTCTTCTGCTGTGAAAGATTTCAAAAGTGTATTTTTTCTGTGTGAAGGTTAAAATTGAATTATAAAGATGGAGATTAGGATTAGTGATGAGGATAATCGTGTTGTTTTCCTAATTGACCTAATATTGGGTTAGCGAACCTCGAAATTTACAGGATTTTCTGTTCGGATGGTACCGACGACGAAATTCTTGTCTCTTTGAAAGTAATTATGTCAATATTGCGAAAAGTTGGTAAAGAGATACAGGTTTTATCGCACGTTTTTCAACAAATTTAAAAATGTTATTTTACCATTCGGCATTAGAGTCTTTTCATTAGAGAACTTTTTTCGGTAATAAATATTTTTTTTCGAAAGTTTGGACACTGAGTTCGAATTTGTTTTACTCCCTTGCTGTGACCACTATCCAGTTTGAGGCTGAAATAGTTTTTACAGCTACTTCTTTGGGCTTTTGGGGCTTTTGAAACTTTAAAAAAATCTCGACAGTTAACGAAGTTATGGGCAAAAGAGTGGAGGTACGCGCAAATAGAATAGTCGAACCCTTGCCAACATTCAAGGTTTATCATGTCCCAAACCGTTGCCGATGTAGATTTTTGTCAAGACAGCTTAACTCTAGCGAATGCCCGTGGAAACCTTGAGCGATTTTTTTTTCAAATATTTTCAACAGTGGGGGAGTTATGGGCAAATAAGTGCGTAAACAATGTGAGTGGCAGTTTAAGTCGATCTAAATTCAGATTCCTATTACTCCGAAACCATATACGGAACCATGTTAATGGAAAGTGGAAGTCAGTATAAATTCGACTTTTTAGCGAAAATTTTGCACATTTGCGATTTTCAAAAAAAAACAAATTTGTTTTTTTATTTATTGTAATTTTTTCTAAAAACCATTTAATGGCTTCTAAAAATGAATTTTAGGGTTAAAACAATTTTGGTACGCCGCCAACCTTGTAGCAAAAGAGCGTGTTGCCACGACCAACCAGCGCTTCAGATCTTGGTCTAAATTCGACTATTAAGAGAAAAATGTGCCCAATTGCGATTAAAAAAAAAAAAGAATTGTACATTTTTTTTACGATTGAGGTGCTTGTAAAAATACATTTTCGGGTTAAAAAATCCTGTTGCGCAGCCAAACTTGTAACGAAAAATCGAACTTTCAGGAACAGCCAGCCTTTGAAAATTTAAACTGGCCCTGAAACAACTTGTTACGCCAAGTTTATGGGCTTTTTAACGAATTTCTGAAAAATCTTGATAACTGGCCGAGTTACAGGGTAAAGAGTGGAAGTATGTGCAAGTTTGAGAGTTTTACTCTTGCCAATACTCAGAGCCCATTTCAAGCTAAATAGAAAAAAATGTACGGTTAGTTGACCATAAACGAACAGAATAAGCGAAGATAAAAATCTACAAATTAGATATTTTATTATTTTTACAACAGGTACCTACATCTAACTTCATTTTACACAGATATTAACAGTTGAGCGGAAGGCAAGGTTGCTCATTCATAGTCATGCGGATCGAAGATGTCGGACATTGTCGGGGACATTTTCGAACGTCCCGCAGGATTCGTATTAAATTTGCCGATGTCTGCCTCAAACAAAATATTGTTGATGGCATGTTCCACTTGCACACGCACTTGTTGCGTGTAACTTCTGAGCTTATTTGCCACGTGTGCCCCATAAGTTGCACATGGATCTTCGAGCCGAGCGCTCAGGGAACTGTTGAAACTCTTCTCGTCCAATGTAGTGTCGTTAATGGGCTTCGGAGCAGCTACTGAGGGCCGAAATGTGCGTCTCTTTGCTACAATCAGTTTCTCGCCACTCTCCTCCTCTGGATTGTCTTGGATTTCCACTTCGATTATTTCGGAATTTCTAAAATGATGCTGTTCCTGAAACAAAGTGTTTCTTAATCTCTGTCAACTACATTCACAATGAGCAATAGAAAATAGTTGAAAAAGTTAAACTTAGTATTTACCATTTCTGAATCTAGCGTGGTCTCTTCGGTCTCTTCCTTGTATAATAGAAACTGCATTCGCTTGAAGGCGAACCATCTTGAATTATAAATGGGAGCTGCAATTAATATGTCTGAGTTAATTATTAGTTGTAGTTAATGTCCCGAAAGTAGAAAATTTATAACGTGGTTTTTGAAATTTTAGTGAATTTTTGAAGTCGACTTGGAATTATCAGGATTGTCTTTAAAAAATCGTTATGCAAAAACTGGACTAAAGGCAAAACGTTTTACACAGCAGTCCATGGAAAGGACTTTTCTTTATATGCCCTACTACCTGCAAATTCATACAGTAGTTTTTGGAATTTAGGCGAATTTTTTAACTCGAACCAGAATCACCCGCTGTCTGTTTTTAAGAGTTAAAGGAGTTTAAAAGTAGCTTTGTAAAAACTCAACAGCACAAGTAAAAACTGTTTATGTACTAGTCAATAGGAGACTCTCTATCGTGCATCAACGGCATCAACAAAGTCTGCAAATTAGTAACGTAGTTTCTTGAGTTTTGGGGATTTTTTGAGTTTACTTGGGGTTTCTGTATGTATAAGAGATATTGTACAGCTTCTAAAACAACTGTAAGTTGGAAAACTTCTAATGCGCGGTCTACATAAATCACCCTGTATACTGAGACATTCTCTGGTTCAATAGAAGGCGATTTGGCCAAACTAAAAAAAAAACAAACCAAACCAAACAAGCCAACAAAAATCGCTTTGAAAAGCCGGGCTAAAAATAAACACTTTTTCGATAATAGAAGAAACTGCACTCTATATGCCATGAAAGTTGCAAACTCATAGCGTAGTTTTTGGAGTTTTGGCAATTTCTAGAAATATACTTGAAATAACCCAATTTCTCTTTCATGTTCAGACACTTTCAAAAAATCGTTAGGCAAAAACCAATGACAAAAACTGTTTATACGGCAGTTAATAGAAGATAATTCTCTCTATTTGCCTTTAAAGTTGCAATTCTCCAACGCATTTTTGGACTTTTGGCGAATTTTTGAAATTGTCTTGGAAAAATCTTGTTTTTTTTAAATTACAAGTCACTTTAAAAAACTAGACCAAACAGAGAAATATTTTAACCAGTGATTCACAGAAAATACTACAACTTTATATGTTCTGAAAGCTGCAAATGTATAACACAGTTTTTGGACTGTTGATCAATTTTTAAAATCGAATTAGATTTCCCGGTGCCTCTTTTAGGTCATGAGAAATTTTCAAAAAATGGTTTTGCAAAAACTATACCAAAGAGGCAAATATTTTATACAGCATATTAATAGGAAACATTTCATTCTATTTTCGATCGGAAAGTTGCGAATTAATAGCTTTGTTTTTGAGCTTTTGCAGAAGTTTGGAAATCGATCAACAATAACCCGGTCTCTTTCGCGTTAAGAGCCATTTTCAGAAATCGTTTTGCAAAATGTATACGAAACAGGCAAATGTTTTATACAGCGACCAATAGGAAATAATTCTTTTAAAAGGCTCTAAAAGTTGGAAATTCATAACGTCGTACTTAAACTTTTCTACTATTTTACCTAAAGAAATAGTTCAAAAAATTGTTTTACAAAAACTGGGAGAAAGCGAGGAATCAATAGAAAACAGTTCACTTTATATGACCTGAAAATTGCAAGTTGCAAGTAACATAGTTTGTAGACTTTTGGTGATTTTTTTAAATCGACCGAGAATTATCCGATGTCCTTTCAAAAAATCGTTTTCTACAAACTACACTAAAGAGAGAAACAAGGATCAATAGAAAACACTTCACTCTATATGTTCAGAGAGTAGACAATTTCTAACGTCGTTTTTGGAATTTTAGCGAACTTTTTAAGTCGACTTGAAATTATCAGGGTTGTTGTTAAAAAATCGTTCTGCAAAAATTGGATTATAACATTGGACAAAAACGCGTTACACAGCAAACCATGGAAAAGACATGTCTTTAGATGCCCTTTAAACAGCCAAAGTAACAACTTTTTTATGTAGCAGTCAATAGAGGACTTTTCACGTTATATGGTGTAAAAGCTGCAAATTCACCCCATGATTTTTGGAGTTTTGTCGAATTATTTAAACTTACCCACGATTGCGCGGTGTTTTTTTTTAGAGATACGTTCAAACCACCTTGGCACAAAAACTGGATTCGAAAGAGAAGCTTTTCACACAGCAGTCAATAGAACATGCACTATTTTTTTGGCCCGATTAGTTTAGTTTCTTATTGTTTAAGCTGGATAACTTCTAATGCACGGTTCTGGTTCAAAAAAAGACGATCGGGGCAAACTTTTTATTATGTAAAGTGTTTGGTTCCCCGGCCATTGATGGTGAATGTTTTGCACACCTTTGTGCTTTAGTGCGCTGAGGATTACTGCTTGCCTTTTTATTTCGTTTCTTATAGATTATTGATTGGATGATTGCTGATTTAT
>NW_026018655.1:1619-4755 GCF_020466585.1 Dendroctonus ponderosae | reverse complement strand
TATCGTACAAACGTGGTAGGAATGTAGCCCTTCCTCGGTATTTATTTGGTGCTTGGGAAAGTGTCAGTTATTGTGCTCTGAGTGCCCCTGGAAAGATCTGATTCCGATTATGTCCAATACTTGTTCCTCTGTGCTTGGAACCCGAACATCTATTGCCGTCCACTATCTTCATGGAACCACTCTCCTCGCCCTTTGTTGGCGTGAGTTCTTTCAGCTTCTGCCATGTTACTGTAGCATTTCCCCCAACTAATCGCATATCCGCATATTCGTGAAAGGTAATTCAAAGTAAGTCACAGTTTGACAAATTATTGTTATTATTGACAACCTGTAACTATCTGTTAATAACAAAAAACATCATTGCCGCTGTGCCKTTTTATCAAAAAATTGTAGAWGAGAACTTTTTTGATATCAAAAAWTTTCGTAATTTGAAGCAAAGATCGYAATTTTTCTTTTTGAATGCTKAAGTATTYCAATATGCTACCAATTAAACATGGAACAATTTCAAAWTTATGCTTAATAACAAAGTTGAAATTCGATCTTCAACTGTTAATATCTTCTARAAATTTTCGAAAAWWWTKTTTTYWATATTTTTCTCGYACTCCCCAAGGGAGCTTCTATCACCCCTTAAAAGGAATGACACYAATTTTGAATCACCCTGTATAATAGAGAATCTTTTCTTGATTTTAAAATTCATATTCATTAAATCRTACGGATGTTTACGTAGAGACAGTGAATATAATATAATAACTCTTTTATAGTTAGGATACATACCCGTTTTTGGTAAAAAGAAATTTGTTTTGATTAATGTAACCTTAAACTAACTTGCGCATGCCATTTAAACAACTAGTCAAGTTAGCATRTATGCGCTAGTCGGGGATTTCCACATGCGGACRTACGATAACGGTTTATWGGAAATTTGAAAAACTAATTTGGTAGATTTTTYGCTGTTATATTTACCTTGACCTGGTCCAGCCGCCCTCAATATTTTGGACTTTTCGCGACGCAACGACCCCAGCAAGCTGTTCATTTTCTGTTTAGCCTCGGCCACACTAACACCTAATTTATCACTAATTGCATACCAAGCTATAGTCTTTTGCTTTTTAGAGTAATGCGACGGATGCTTCACGTCCCATACAATTGGCCATTTCTTATACTCGTCAATTAATTGGAAACTCTTATCGTTACTCCACTCCATGATTAACAACTCATAAAATCCACAAATTGAATATGTAATGTTTGCACGCACACACACACACAAAACATATGAGAAACGTCTGTTTTGTATGGCCTTCGAACTGAACATAGGACAAATCCGACGTTGCCATTTCAAATGTATGTGGGCCATTTCAAATCTAACCCCACTTTCATTCGTTAGCGCCAGACAAGGAAACAACTATTTTATTGATTTTCTATAAAAAAGAACAGGTTTGTTAACGCATTTACGGTCTAAACCCCTATATAAAGGTTCACCCTAACGCCTAATTTACGCTTTTGCATTCGTCATTTAGCCGTCTTTATGACTCGTCATTTAGACGTATGTATTGTATGGAGAGAAAATAAAATAAGTATATGTATAAAGTAATATTTGGTGCTTGTGTCGTTCGAGTCCCTGTGAATTTTTTGTGCTTTATTTTTTTACTTCAAAGAAAACTTCAAACTGAGCACTTTTATCCTAAAAAATGTCCTCACTATTTCTAATTTCATTTAAACAATTACTTCAACAATGCTAAGACAAAAACCTGACTAAAAATTAACCACAAGGAAAAACTCAAAAATATGTGGCAACACCGCATGTTGTTTGCTGCTGTGCGGAGAAACTCGCAAAGTAAAAATACCAGAAGTTTTCTGTACGATGGACTGGTTCAGTAGCCGAATTGCCCACGGAGCGGCAGCACTAGGGCGTTTTAGCACAGCTTAAATATCATGATTATAAGCTGTGGTTTTAGTAGTCGTTTCATTTTGTGTTACTCTAGTTAGTAGAGTTGGCGATTGTTATTTACTAATTTAAATTAATTTGTGAGTTTAACGCAAGAAATACGTAGCCGATATATACAGGGTGTCTCAAAATTGTTGGTTAATGATAGGACGACGGAAGACCTGAAAATACGCTCAGTACTTCACTTAAAAAAAAAATTCGCGATCTGGCTTCCTTATGGTATTCGCGAGATACTACCGGTTGTGGCCGGTAGTATCAGACTTGTCTATTTCATGAAGTTTATGACATTTATAACAAAACTTTTCGATACTTACACACTTTTCGCTCCATCTCTTTAAAAGCTTGCAAAAGTTGATTAGAACAAAACAAATCACAATCAGATGTAAACACCAATGTCAACAAAACAAGTGTCAAATTACTACTTAACTTATAGTTATAGTTTTAGCCACCAGGGGGGCGTCTGGAATTTTAAACTCGCGAATTATGGGCGTTCAAGGTAACAAATTGAAAAAGGAACTTTATTCTTAATTATTACACGATTTACTTGGCGTTCGTTTTTAGATTGAAAGCTTATTTTTTGTCAAAAAATCATAAAACATGAAAATTGCAGTAAATCTCAAGGGTTTTCTTCCCATCAGGTGAATTTTCGATAATTTTTTCCCTTTACAAGGTGATTCACATATAAAACATTTAAGCGAAATTTGACATTACAAAATTGGGGAAATTGTCGAAAATTATTCCCTAAAATTTTGCATGATAGGAAATCGTCAATTGCTCGCTTATTATAGATCATAGCGAAAAAATGAACACCAACTTTTTTATGGAACTTTTCCTTGGCAGGTTAGATAAAGAAAAGTTGCAAGACACATCGACTTTGGTTGGTTCAAAAAAAAATCCTGTTTGAGCTACAGGAGGAAGACGCAAAAGTTTGCACAGGCCCTTATCGAGGGAAATTTTCAAAATTGAATAAAAGTGTAAAATGATATTAGAATTGGTTGAAATTGACACCAATTAGTGTTGAGACAAATAAGAATCAAATCCATGTCAAATCGATTCGGTAAAGTGGAAGAAAAAAACGCCATTTAACTCCATGTAATCGGTAAATTTTGGTACCGATCAACTTAAAACCTTCCCAAAAATCAGAAAATGAGGATGAATCAATTCTAGATAAGTTCTATATTGTTGAGGCGGATTCATTTT
>NW_026018655.1:0-1519 GCF_020466585.1 Dendroctonus ponderosae | reverse complement strand
GAGAAGCTGCTTGATAAGAGTGGATAATAAGGAGATTACACAGGAACTAGCTTGTTTGGAGTTAACCATTCAAATGTTTGGTGTTGTATGGTGGATTTATAAACACCAATATTCGACGTTATGCGAACAGGTTGACATTTCGAAATGGGTTCCGTCATTCAACGGCTCATGTTGAATTTACCGTTTATCCTTGTCTATCTTATTGTCAGTCTGTATAATTCCATGGTTACCGGAGTTTTAAATAATTACGAAGCAACAGGGGTTTGCGCAATGTTAATTAGGCAGATTACCTTGAAAAACATTGCTGCCGTATTTCTGCTATAGTTTTTTGCAAATTTCTCAGTTTTCAATAACAATTAATTCCTTTTACTATTTTTTCTGTACTCCTATAACAGCTCCAGACAACACCTCTAGAGGAATGACGCCAATTTGTATAATCCACCCTGTATAATCGACGGCAATGTCAATGAGAACTGGGAAAGGATAAAAGTGTGTATCCATAAAGCCGCGGAAGAATCCCTAGAAAAAAGCAAAGTTAGCGTGCATGCCCAAAACCACAACACACCAAGTTTTTGTGAGGAGGTGAAATAGCTAGTCAATAAAAAAGGAAAAGTTACTTGCTTTACAAAAGCACTCAATCGCACGATAATTTCGTCAAACACGAAGAGACTAGAAACCGCCGGAACGCAGAGATACGAAGGATTAAACGAGAGTACTGGGAACAATTCACCAGCGATATACCAACACGATTTATATGGAGCTCAAAGGAAAGTATGGAAGATGCTTAAAAATCGAAAAAAGCCTGTGAACGAATACAGTCAAACTAAAAGCGTGTCATGCACAACTGGAAGATATATTTTAAGGACTTGCACGATAACAACCAAGACACAAATATGAGAGCTGAGCAGACAGAAAAAGAAGAAGAGGAGGAGGTCCCAATATCATTCACGGAAGAAGAAGTAAAAAACAAATCAAACCATACCACTCTCGCAAATGTAGAAAATAATTCAGACAAATTTAAGGTTTCAAGAAGGCAAAGACCTAAAAGAACGTTAATATTTACCAATTATGAGGTAAGTTTTTCAAATGTTTTGCCCTCCCAAAAGGAAGAATTTTTCGCTCAAGACCTAATGAATGTTTTAACACTATAAATTATAGTTTTTATATATTTTTGTTTTAATTGTGAATTGGTGTTCGTAGTTTGTGTAAATTTAAAATCTGATGATGGCGCTGTTGTCTGGCCGAAAGGTAATGAAATAGACGATATTCACAATTTTTACTTTACACTTTGACTGAGACCCAGGAAAGATAGGAATATCATAACAAGTACACGCAGTCAGGAAAATAAATCAGAATAATTTTAACTAAAGCCATTATGTTATCTTCTCTATTTAGAACGATATTCTCAAAAAATATACAGGGTGCCATCCAATTCGTCGTGCCATTCTGCCGATATTTCAAGAAATTTCACTGTTGGCGCGGATAGAACATTTATGAACGTGCCAGTTCGGTGTTCTAT
>NW_026018654.1:0-17197 GCF_020466585.1 Dendroctonus ponderosae | reverse complement strand
AAAAGATATCACTTCAAAAAAAACATATTTTAAGGCTCACTGTTTTGCAGTAGTCCGTAGTAAGCGAAAGAAGTGAGCCAAGAGCCCGCGCTGGTTATCCCTTGCCACACTAAAACTAGCGGATAATTTATCTAACGTATCGACAACGCTCCTCCTTAAAGTATAAAAATGTATTATTTCCGGAAATGTCTATTCGATGGTGAGTACACTATCGTCTTCAGGTAATATGTAATTTGTTGTGACGCCGTGTTTAAAAGAAAATATATCTTTTATAGAAAAGATTCCATATCCGAATGTGAACCAAAGTTATTCTATAGTTTCCTTAACGACTGCTGTTCTTTCTCATGACATTATGTTATATATTTTTAAAATTAAAATAATAAAAAATACTTGTGTTTTCAATAACAACGGTGAAATTCTGTAACTTACAGGAAATAATCGCCACTAGTGTAATACACCACTTTTGTTCTGAGGTATGTCATACCCCGACCGACTTTGACGAGCTCTAACACAAATAAATACCAGAAAACAGACGCCAATGTGAGGGATCTCCGCTCGCAGGTATCCACTTCAGCTAATGAGAGTACAGGTTACTAGTAATAAAAATTTTTATTTTTCAGTTTTAACTAATGGTGCTGGGGTAAGTCATTCCCCACAAGATTTACGAAGGGTTAACGTGGTGTTGTTCGACTTCCGGTGCTACCCTTGTGCTATTAATATTTTCTTCCATAATGATATTCTTCTGATTGTTACAATTATGTGAAAATGGTTGTTCACTCTATGAGGTATTTCCGTGTTCCTCATGTTTTCCATCCACCCGATTCTAAGTAGCCGAAGGTTCACCCATATTTCAGAAGCATCCAGGACCTTAAACACTAAATATGTTCTCGTCCATCATTTTATACCAAAGAGAAGTACTGGCAACACATAGCTGCTAAACATTCTTGCTCATGATGAAAAGATGGTGTTTGATCATTTTTACTAAACTTGACCGCGCTAGTCCTTTTCTGAATTTAATTTCGTTTGATTGAACCCAATTACCATTTCGGCTGCTTTCCAAGGGTCTCAGTTTTTAAACGTTCTGTATATTCTGAGGTGCACTCCTTTTAGGTATTATCATATATTTTGTTTACTGTGAATAAAATCTGATGTACTTTGGATGGATATATAACAATTTCAGAAACAAAACGCAACTCTGAAGTACGCCACCCTTGATCTCTACTTCCTCACCAAGCTAATTACCAATTTTTCCTGTAAATTTTTATGTCAATAGGTTCTTGATGATATTGCGATATGCGTCATCTATTCCAGAATTTTCCCGACCATGGAGCATTTATCATGCTGCACTCTCTCAAAGGTAATTTTAAAAGCAATTGGACGCAGGTATACGTGAAAATCTGTAATACCTAGTCCTCATGTTCTTTTCCTTCCAGGGTTTCTGTCAAAGCGTCAAAGTTATAAATTATAGTTTTTGTACAACATATTTTAAATGTGAATTAGTGTTTGCAGTTTCTATGAATTTTAAATCTGATGATATCGCTGTTGTCCCGCCGAAATATAATGAAATAAACGATGTTTCAAAAATTTGCATTTCACACTTTGAGTGAAACCCAGGGGGAAAAGAATATTATAACAATTACACACAGTCAGGAAAATAAATCAAAATACCTAGTCTCTTTATGAAACTTGGTGGGAATTTCCAGTTTTCTCCTAAAACTCTTTGTAATTTCGGGCATTTAGTTTATGAATAATATTTTAAGTATTAAATTATGACTCGTTAAACTACTAGTCCGATAGTCCCTACATTTGGTTGTAGTCCGTTCCTATTTGGAAGCAATACTTGACGATGGCCAATCATCCGATATAATTTCCGTTTCGTTTGTGGAGTTAAATGAGTCACCTATGACTTTGATTCCTTCGTCTTTGCGCAATCACGGGTTTATTACTGGTTCTATTAAGACTTGCCTCCTAATTAATTATATTTCGATAGTTTTATGACTCGTTTAATTTCTTCCTCTCTTATTGCTGGTAGCATATATCTACACCATGTCACAGCCAGACAGTACATATTTCTATTGTCATCAAAAAGATCCCTCACTTATTCTTTCCATCTTTTTAGTTATTGCTGGGTTAAAACCAATATGCTACTATTCCTATCTTCAATGTGGTCAGTTAGTGCTCTTTCTTATTTCCGCCTGTGGTTTAAATGTTGCCTCTACAGTATTTTCTTGCTATCAAAAGTCTTAGAGCAGCCCACAATTGAATCAGAATTTGTAAAAATTGGTATATATTGAAAAACAGAAAAGTTTCCGATTTAGTATGCATATTTTTCGCTAGGTCCGTCTTATATAATATTATTTGCGTGTATATATGTATTAACTTAGAGAACCCTCGAGAATTAGCCTCCTGTCGATTGCGCTGACGTATCAAGAAAGCCCGCATGAATTTCGCGTGAAGCCAGGCGCAAATTCAAACAGGGCTAACTTCCGCGAACTTCGGAAGTTGGGCCCATATCAGCAGGGGGCCCAAGTCCGGCTTAATTTTCAAGAAAAGAGCCTCACCAATTCGGCCTTATGTCCCCCGGGCACAACCGGATTTTGTCGGACTTTGCACACATGTGCAGGTGTGTGTCTTAGTTTCTTTAAAATAAATATTTAATGGTGGGAGTTTGCCGCTTGCCAAGGAATTACTTCTAAAGTCTGATGGATGCTAGCTTTAAACTCCATGCAAATAAATGTGTGGCTTTTCAACCGGTTTTCCAAAAATGTCTTTGTCATCGTGTGAGTTGACTTAAAATTGTTACATACAAAAAAATTACTGCAACCCAGTATTTTATTCTGCTTGCCACAAAGATGATTCGATCATAACTTTCAGCTTTGTTTGTTAAAAAAATATTAATGGATGATGGATGCGCATACAGAACGTCGACTAATAAGCAGAGATTATCGGAATTACAATCATTCCCCGGTTGTTTCTTGAAGGTACACTACATAGCGCTAATCAGTATTAATTACTGCTAGCAAGACTATTCACAATATGTTTGAAATTAATTCAATATAATTTTTCCAACCAAACGACCATCAGAACATGATATTGTCTAATTTGACCATTTATGGATCTTTCTGCTTCGATTTATTATTAGAGGACTACCTAAAATCTAAAGTTTTTGAAAAAGTTAAAATTTGAAGAGTTGAAGCTACGGATAATTCAGCAAATCAAGCTATTCCCTCCTCGAGCGTTAGTAAGAGTTTCTGCAGCATTTGAATATCGCCCTGCTCATAACCAGCCGTTTTAGTTGATTTGGTCTATAATCGTAATAGATTTTGGATTTTAATTTATGGCCGTAATTTTTGTTAAAAGAAAATAGTCAACCTAAAAACCCAAAAATTTTATTTTATAAAAGATATTCAGTAATACTCAATACCTAGTTACTTGCAAAAAATTAAAATTATTGCGGAATAAAAGAAAAAAAAATGAAATGAAACTGCCTTCAACAAATGCTCAAAATGTTGCATCTTGATTTTTTAAACTGTATGTGATACCGCATTAAAGTCCTCGAAGAAAACTTACGATATGAAACTTTCGCCAGTACCAACAGTTTATAGATTAATTTCGAGCAGTTAAAACACTGCTTGTTCAACGCTTAAGTAAGCATGAGCCAGGCTGAAAAACACAAATTTTTCGAAAACTAAGACTTTGGTGATTAAGGTTTCAACTAAGAAAAGTAAATTATGAAAATTAGGAAGGGAACGTTTGCCAAAAAAAAATAAATTAATTCACTCAAAAGTCGAATGGAATGAAATATTCGACAAGCCCGTAAATTAGCTTTGCTAGTAACCTTAAATTCAGTTTAATTTGAAAATAACACTCAATGAGTCACACGAAAACAGGAAATCACGTCAGTGTTACACGAAAAAACGGAAAATGGTTAAACGGGGGTGCAGTTTAGGGGTTGAAAACGATTTTTTGCAATTTGCGGCGAATTTGACCTCCTAGCGGAAAAGGTTCAGTGGCAGAGTTCTAGATAATAAAAACATTTAATACTTTTGTATTTTCACGCTATTTGACAGGACCTCAAATTAATCATGACGTTTTGCAGCTCAGAAGACGACTAGTTTTTGAATTATGTAAATTTTTCGAAAAAAGTAAACGTATCTTCCACAAACAATTGTCTTGATGTTTTCTTATATTTGGAAACTGTATAGGTTCTCATTTTAATAGCTGTAATGTCGACTTTAAAATGGTCTGTGTGACTTTGGTGGTTCGCTTATCGTTAAACAACGTAAAACTGAGTATCGGTTTAGTACGCTGGTGGAACTAACCTTTGTGCAAAGAAATTACAAGCAAGGATAATGTTGCCGAAGTTGCAACTTTATGACGGAAAAATGAAATAAGAAAACACTTGGTGAAGTAGAAATGCAGTTTGAAGGTTGAAAACTTGTGTGGTTTGGGGCGGAACGTAACTTCCCAGCGGAACACGTTCAATTCAGAAGTTGTAGCCAGCAAAAACTTTTCAAACTGGTGTATGTAACACTTTTTGCCATAACATCAAATGAACGGTTCAATTGTCCAAATAGCAAAAAACTAATTTTTCAGTAGAGAGTTATTGGAAATTATAAATACTGCCACGCAGTAATAAGGTCAATCCTTATTTTAATACTTCATTAGCTTTATTTGTTTAACTAAATGATGGTTATTAGGCTGTCTAGTTGACTGCTTTCAATATTAAAAAGATTTAACCTAACTTTACAGAAGTCAACTAACTTTACGTTGCTGTCCTTGCATTGTGTTCCTTTTTAATGGATATTGGACGCTGTTTGAGCCTTTTCGCTTAACTGCTACAATGAAAAAACGTGTTGAAATATAATCTAGGTTATGCATTAAATGATATAACCTGAAAGCGGGCGTCAAAAATGTCAAAATAAAGCTGTACAGTATGACTGCACAATTAGCACAGAACAGTATCCTCATGAAGGGATCCCTTAATTAGAGTCAATTGCGCAGCCGTATGTGTCAAAATAGCACTAACATCAACACTCCATGTCCTTATGACCGTCCAAGAACCCTTGATTATTTGACTTTTTCCTGGCGCATAAACCATTTAATTTTAACCATTTTAAAGCAGATATTACAACGATTTAAATTTCAAGGTAAAATGATATTCAAAAACGCCATCTCGATGTTTTGTACATTTTTACCAGTTCCACGGCTCAAAGACTGTTTTGCGTATTGGTTTGCGTACGGCAGAAAAACTAGACTTCTCGATTCTTGGAGGGAACGAACAGCAAATTTTTTGGTCCAGCAGCGATAATTGTGACTATTGTTCACTCTAAATTGAATAAATTTTACTTGCATGCAAGTGGATAAGAATGCAAATTCTTATCCAGCTAGAAAGGAGATCTAAACAAATAACCCGTCAGTTCAAAAAACTGCAACCTTTACAATCATACGATTCTGAAACGGTATTTCAATTTTTAATCCGAAACGTTAATTAAGTCCTACTTTAAGTATTTAAGGGAACAAGGACGCGTTTTAACTGTATTAAAGTTAAAAAGGAGACCCGAATTCATCACATTCATAATTACTTTAGGTGCACAGAGTAGCCCTTTCGGGCATAACGAGGGTGAAAAGTCTTAAGGGTGCTGCCACTGTAATAAGGGGCTGCTCAAAATCGAGACCAGGAAGAAGGGTTATACATTATGGATCAGTGATGGAGGAATAGAGAATTGGCACTGAAGTTTGAATGGAGCTTTTAAGGTACAATTCGCCATACGAAAGTACAGAACAATCCAGGAAAGTTTACACTTAATCGCCGAACATAAAAATATGTAGAAGACCTGTCAAAGCTTAGTCGTTTTACCGCAGCTAATTAGAAAATTTTAGAGTCAAACATGTATTAAAGTTGATTACAACTTGTGTTTAAAATTAGGCATATTTGTTGGGGCCATTCCTCTCAGTCTTTGGTTTTCAAGTAATTGGTATATAAAAAAAAAGACTTTGATTCTTTAAGACATTTAAAACTTTCATGTTCTGGGAAGCGTTAATTCGGTATTGACAAAAAATCTAAACTGAAAAAATATATCAAAAATAATCTTGTATAAAAAAATTTCCCAACTCAGACCTCATCTCTGTCCTATTGCCTTCCACTTAAACTCAACAGCTGTTTTGCTTGTGATATTTTACACTGACAGTACGAGAAAAAAAAAAAATTTTTGAAAATTTCTGGAAGATTGAAGTTGGAAATAGAATTTTGACTGTGTTATTAAGTATCTGTTTGAAATGTTCTCATGCTTGATTAGTAGAGTAGTGGAATACTTAACCATTCGAAAGGAATATTACAAGCTTTGCTTCAAATTATAAATCTCTAAACCTTAAGAATACCTCTTAAAAAGAATGAAGCAAATTTTGAATTACCCTGTTTTATAGTTAGCTTCAGTTAGTTAAAGTTCAGCTGAAGATCAGAAATTCAAAGCTACCTACTTTTTATCAAATAGACAGGCGTACGTGCAACATCTTTAATTTTTCGATAGCATTTCAGTGTAACTTAGATTTATATTTTACTGACCAAAGTTTACCAGAATCTAGAAAATCGATTTTGGTATCCGCTAAATCCAACAGGTGTCCTTATAAGAATATGTTTCATATTATACTTTATTTCAAAACGCTCTTTATGCTCTGGTTTAAATTAAACTGGTAACTGGGGTGGGTTTGCATTTTCAAATGCCCCCAGAAGTATTAATCTCTGAGGACTGAATCTCATAATTTACTAATAATTATCCATTTACAGCGACACGAAATTAAATTGAAATGACTTATGACTGGCTCTATTCATAAAAACAGAACCAACATAAGGAAAAAGCCTCTTTTAACCCAACACAATACGGGACGCAATTTATAACGTCCGTGTGAGATATAATGCGGGTGCTTAAAGAAAAGGGTTTAATGGAGTCAAACAAAAGTGGAAATGTTTTGAAATATCGTCCCTTGGAAGCTGCACTTGTTTTGCCCCGATTGTTTTGGATTTGGTTTCGAGCAGAAGACTTATTACGCTATTTTTGTCCCCAAATGAATGGCTTTTGTACGGGATTTGTTGAGTGATTGTGATGCCGGTGTAACAAGTCATTCGATTTTTCATCGCTTACGTGTAGCTTTCTGGGTCATCCAACTTCGCACTTATTGGAAAAGTAATTTCAAATCGCTGAAATGCAAAAACTTATGGCACCAAAAGGTATGACAATTTCTTCAAAATTGTGATTCATTGATTATATTGTGACTGAAAACTAAAATAAGGTCAAGCTCTTAATATTTGAAAGTATCTGAAGGGTTTTTGCAAACCATGTTTACTGCATAAGCATAAATAAAGCTTACCCATATGGAAAATGTAACGGGCTCTTAGTCAATGCTAAAAGTTGGATGATGTTGAAAGTAGGTGTCTATGCCTATGTCTGCCGTGTCTTACTATGGTTATTGAAATACCTCCCCAGAGCAATTTTAACAAATTAAAATATCAGATCTTCTATAACTTTCACTGAAAATCAAGTTCGGGAATCAAATTTTCTGCTTAAATATGATAACAATATTAGCTTGAAAACAAAACTGATGTAAGACAATGTTTATTTGCGTCATGGCCTCAGGCGATTGTTTAAAAACAATAAAGGATTTTCTTTTGCAATCCGCGGACCGGAAAGTCAGCAATGTCCGTAAAATCGTGTATATGTATAGAACGCACGATTTTAAAATTTTATTTTACTTATTACAATGAACTAAAAAGTATTTAGTACATGGAAAATATCATAACAAATAGTGTGTCTAGTTTATAAAAAAGCGAAACAATATTATCTCTTTGCAAGACCCGATTCCAATTTGCGTCTGTTTTGTAAGAGCGTGAGACGAATTATAAACCCAGGCTTGTAACACCGAACTTGTACAGCTTTTGTGATATACTGTTATTAAAACATACTTCATTTACTTTTACTGTTTTTGTGTTGTTACTTTTTACCATTACAACGGGCTTCTGGCCTACGTGGGCTCCCATACCGGTCCGCCGTGTTAACCTAGTTTTACCATTGTGCTTAAAGACCTCTAATCTATCTAGCTTTTAAAGGAAAAATGTATTTTTACAGAATGAAGTTATCAAAATGTACAGCCATTTTGAAATAATTGCCTATTCGAATCCCACATGCAACTTCGAACTGGTATAAAGTTATCCAAATTTTTTAAAAATGTACTACCCCCTTAGAACCCCTAGAAAATTACGAAATGGGCCGCACATAAAGTTTTATTTAATTTACATGTTTTCACTGCTTGCAAATAGCTGACTCGAAATAGAGGCAATTATGATATAACGTTTTACCAAATTTGCTAAGACTTAAGAAAAAATGCTTTTGCGATGGTATTATATCGATATATCTTGTGTATTCAAAACCTAAATAAACAAAGAAGGGCAAAAATTCTAAAGTTTTTCTGAAAGTTAAAAGTACAGCCTTGTCGTGGAGTTACGACCATTAACCCGTCCTAATGGAAACCAGATATATCTCTGAATCCATTTAGGTAATTTTTAGGAGGCGCGTCTACGCCGTTGGTATCGATTCCGGGTAGATAGGTGTGAAGTGTTCGACCAGTTCTGCGGATGTAAGCAACTAGGCAACCCAGGCAGCAACCACGACTGGAAGAAGTCGCTGTAATCTCAGAAGTCAGAGTCAGCTCGGAACATGGAATGTCGGAGGCCTCCTCAAAACCAGAAAAATGCGCATTCTGTCAGCAACTTATCAGTATGCGGGGTCTCAGAAACACGCTGGAGAGGAAATGGTCATTCCAAGACAGCTGAGCATACTATCTACATGTCGGGAGCAAATGATACTTGAATAAATGGAATTGCATTTTTGGTTAACAAGAAGTACACCAAATATGTAGAGAGCTACGAAGCCATCAGCGATAGATTAATTAGAATATCATTGAAATCCAAACCAGTTAAACTTCATATTATACAGGTATATCTACCAACAGCTGACTACTCAGATGACGAAGTGGAATGTGAATATAAAAAAAACTAGAAAGACCCATTTTGAACATACCGCAAAAGGACCTCCTAATTATAACGGGGGGCGACTTCAATGCGAAAATAGGGAATACCAAGAACGATGACCGCATAAGAAATGTTGTTGGGAAATATGGATTGGGCGAGAGAAATCAACGCGATGAAAGACTTATCCAGTTCTGCCCAGATATATGACCAAATCAAACACAACACTCAAACATCACTTTCGACGTCTGCCAACATGGACATCACTAACATAAATAGACTAAACCCAACGCGTTGGCGGACATCAGTCACAAATACTTTCTCTCGACCTGGTGCGATGTGCGATTCTGACCACAAACTGCTAAAGTCTAGCCCTACTATGAAACTACAGGCTCTGGCTCTTCTTAAGACTAGTCGAAGATTACCGATACCCGAACAAACAGTTTTTCAAGAAACGCTGCGAACTTCTGGTTCAGCGCTGATTGAAAAAGCCTCAGACCAAACGTGGGAAGCGATCAAAACGTGGATTGTGTCTGGTGTGAACAAAACCCCGAAATCAAAACGAATTAAAAAAAACACTGGATAATGGAAGGAACAATCAACTTAATAGAATGAGACGGCCGCAGAAAACTGATCCTACCCAGAACTATTACCACGGAGAATAAGAATGCCCTTGACAGAAATTAAAATATCCTGCAAAAATGCTGAAAACAAGCACATCGCAAGAGTATGCCAAGAACTTGAAGGACATACAATACAACAATACAAACATATTCCACGAATTATATAATACAGTCAAATATCTGTCTAGAACGGAAAATTACAACACAGAGTTAATTTCAGATGCCAACAACATAGCAGAGATATGGAGACAATACTGTGGAAAACTATTTTCTACTGATAAAGCGGAAAACCATGATTTACGAAAAATTGATGAGGTGGAAAAAAATCCCCCTATCTTGAAAGCCGGAGAAGAAAAGCCATAAGCCTTCTAAAAAACAACAAATCACCTGGTAGTTATGGCATACCCGCCAAAACAGTAAAAGCTATGAGCGAGTGTGGTGTTGATGCAATCCACAAACTGTGCTGGGCAAACTGGTGTTTAGCCAACAGAATGGTTTACAAGCCGTGAGACAAGAAAGGCTCTCCTACAGACTGTAGAACAATAACGATTATGTCATGCAAGCAAACTTCTACTTCATATTATAAACACGCCTTTAAAACATTTTTTACTTCTACAGGTTCCCAACGAACAGACAGTATTCAATCCCGGAAAGAGATCAAGAAACAAACCCTGAACGTAAGACAAAAAATATAAAAGGTATATGAATTAACTGAAAAAATTCACTTGTGCTTTGTCGCCTACAGCAAGGCATTTGACTGTGTAAAGTGGAAGAAACTGTGGCTTATTTTGGACAACATAGGAATGCCAAAACATATGACTATCTTGCCTCAAAATCTTTACGACTGCAGCAGCGGATAGGTAAAGGTCAACAACACGCTATCTAAGTCGTTTAGTCCAAAGTGCGGTGTAAGACAAGGCTGTATTAGGTCAGTATACTAATCAATATTTACGGAAGGTACATAATAAGAAAAGTTTTAAAAAGTTGGGGAGACGGTTAAGCCATAGGAGGAAGAAGAATTACTTACCTTAGGTATGCAGATGACACCATAATACTAGCTTGCTCAAAAGAAGAACTCACGGAAATCATGAGAAAATTAGACAAGATAAGCAGAGAACATGGTCTTGTGTTGAACAAAAAGGAGACGCAAATTATGATAATAGACCCCGCCAATGGAAGACAGATTGAAGGTTTTGAAGTAATTGAGAAATCTAATTATTTACAATCACTTATTAGAAGGAAGGGCGGTTGCGGACATAGCACCTAACTCAACAATAAAACTAAGTCGAGTATGGGAAAACCGTTTTAGGGGGGTTCTCTCGTTTTACGCACCGTTGTCTAAACTACCCGTCAACCCAGATCTCCAACCAAGCATTTTCACTGTCCGCACTAAAGAAGGTATCATCGGTAAGTAGAAGGTAGCATTGGGCCTGCTCCTGTGGGGCCATCACGACGTAAATCCTAATGGCTGGCGCCCGAGAAAACCGCCGAACTTTGAAAGGTCAGTTCCAGAAACAATGTTTTTTTTTTCATGATTTTCTTCCATTTCCCGGACGCCATTGCAAAAATGGCGCACGAGCAGAGACGTTTTTTCTGTTCTTCTTTCAAGTTTTTCCGTACTTCCCGTTTTCTTTCCTTCAACTTCCCGGACGGCATTACAGTACTAACGTGTCAATTCTTAAGAAAATTACACTTACCCTGAGAAACATAACCACAAGGATATCAACCAGGTTAATAGTATGGATGTAAGGTATTTTGGACAAATTTTAAGAAGAGCGGATGGGCTGAAGAAACTTATTAAAGAGAGAAAGATCAATGGTAAACGACGGAGCTGAGAGGAAGGCTCCGACGGGCTGGGTGGGTCAAACCAAGGAAATCGTTGGAGACAGTCTGCAGGAAGTTTTTCGTGGAGCTCAAGATAGAGACGCATGGAGAACCACGATCCGAGCAATTGAGACATGATGTCACCGTACTCTGCCGATAGTCAACGGACAAGAGAGAGAGAGAGAGAAAAGCACCTCAAATTTAATTTAAATTATCAAGTAAAACTAACCTACATGACCCTTATCTTCATCAGAATAATGGATCAGGGATTCGAATGCAGTGCTCATAAGGGTATCATTAAATCTTTTATAGGCGTGATTCCCTTTTATATAAACAATCATAACAGTTTAAAATATCCGTGTCTACGTTTAGTATCTTTCTTGAAGATTAACATGGATCAAATCGAGCCAAAATTTTTAGAATACTTTCTACCCTATCTCCTTCTATCCTAATCATCCTTAGAATGTACTGATTTAATTTGCCGGTGTAATTTCTCTACCATATTTCGTTGAAATCCGAGGTAGTCGTTCGAGTACTCGTACATGTTATAACCGAAACTCGTCGTTTCAACATAAATTATAGTAGACTTTAACCGTCATCTTGTTTACACTACATATCATGTTCCCATACCTTGTAGAATGAATGCCCCGAAACGTAAAAGAATGTATAATGTAATATTGTTCGCTCAGGTTACACAGCCCAAATGTCCTCAGTGCTCGCTACAGATAAAAAATCATAAAATCATTTTAAACCAACATTTAAGAAATTCAATTTTATGGTATGGTTTTGCATCCTAATGGCCAGCTTGGACTATAGCTCACTTAAAATAAGCTCACCTAAAATCTATTTTTTTTAACATTTGAATTAACGGATCCAATTTATGAGACGCGTTTAATGATACTTTCTTCAAAATGCCTTTATGTATTTATGTGTGTTTCGACTAACTTGCACAACATTCATAGCAACATGCCAGTGATTCTCTGAAAGAGATTGAATTAAAAATATCTCAGATTAGTAAAAAAAGTTAGTACTACCAGTGTTCCTAAATAGATGAAAAAATTTCAAACTCATTAAACTAGCAGAACAATCTAGTTTATAGTATTTAATTAAAAAGATTTAGTTGATCATAACACAGCAATACATGCATATTCCGGAAATGGCAAATTCAGATACCGCAAATTAGCCGCTAGGCATGTGATGTAGGGGAGACTAAGAATATTTTGCTTCTAAAATTAAGGTTACGATGTCATGATTTGATGGATTTCAGGGCATCCCTAAAATGCTGTATCTGACATTTTTCATTTCCAAATAGGACCTGCAACTTATGAACGTAATTAAGCTTCAAACTCTGAAAAACTTTGTTATGACTCGAAACGCAACAATCAATGTAGGTATGTGTGTTTTAAATTATATAAACTTTTTGGGTACGAATTCACGTTGATCTAACCACATAATTTGCAGGTATCCATTGCTACAAGATTTTCCGTCTGAAACGAATATCCTTAACTTGCATTATAAATATCCTTTTAATAGATTGATATATGAGATGTAAATGTGCCATCTGCCAGGAGGACGTGCCACATAAGGAGACAATAACTCAGACCCGTCAGATATTAAAGGAAAAGTGGAAGTAATGACTCGAAATAATTCTTGGAGTGTCTCCAGCGTAAAAATTCCATTCTTCCATTTATTTGCGTCATAAGATTGAATTTTTATATGTGGTCACAAAAGCAGAAGAAATAAATGGTTAGGAGCGTTTGCACATGATATACTTACGTTAAGGACAATTTTTACCGCAAATTGCTTAATGAAAACTTGAGAATTTTCTTTCTGGAATCATTCTACTTGCGGCTATGCTAGTCACAGAGCCAAACAGCTAGTAGGCTCCAAATTGTGGATAAAAATTATACCTAATTCTGTAAAAAAATGTCCACGAGTGTTATGCAGATTACGTCGAACGAAAAATGTAACTGTTGCAAATTATAGGAACAGTCCGCGACACTTGATTACCCTTATTTACTTTTCAGAGTTGTAGGTGGCTAAATACGTAAAAGAAACAAAACTATGTCACTTGACATCGGATGAAAACATAACAGCTTTATTTCCGAATCAAGAATGGATATTGCAATAAGGCAATGGGCCAATTCACACCGCTCAAATAATCAAAATCTGATTGATTGCTAATAGTATTTCAGTTTTGGACTGCCCTGCTATTTATCCTAATTTAAGCATCATGGAAAACTTATGTGGTTGGTTGGTCAAACGCGTTTATACTAAAGGAGGACTGAAGTTAGCAATACTTGATGTATGTCAAGGCTTAAAGCAGTAACAACGCTACACATAAAAACTGATGAAGGTGAAAAAAAAACTCCGAAACGTATTTTAATTGATAAATGGAGACAATAAATGACTGAAACCCAGGAATTAATTTTGATTTGGAATTGAAGCACAGTCAGGAAAGTATATACAATATTTAATAATAGAGAAGAATTAATAGTCGCTGTTAGAGCCGCCTGGGAGGAAGTTCCAGTGAATTTAAGAAAAAAATTATTCAATTATTTGCCCCATCGAATGAAGAACTAAAAGCCAATTATAAACATTTTGTAAAAATCTTAGATAAGGTGATAAAGGGAGCTGAAATCAACCATGATAAAAATGATAGAAAAAAATATTAATGATCCCAGAAAACATGACATGCATTAACAAGAAAATTGGTAAAACTGAAAAGAGAGTAGATACTAATATTACTCAATTGAAAATTGATGATAATATTATAAAAGATAAAACGAAAATGCTGACAAAATAAATGAGTTCTTTTGCAGGATTGGAGAAACATTGAGTAATAAAATAGCTTCACCAACTAACAGAAATTTACAACTACCTGAAAGTAATCCTTAAACAATATTCTTGAATCCCACAAACTAAAGTGAAATTATACAAATAATAAAAAACGTGAAACTTAAAAAGGGTTACATAGATGTTATTAGTTCAAAGAAATTGAAAATTATAGCTCCAATTATAGCAGCCACTTTGGCTTATACTATTAATCACTGTATTGAAACATCAATTTGGCCTGATACGCTGGAGGCGGCAGAACTTGGTCCAATCTATAAAGCAGGAAAAAAAATGATATAGAAAACTATAGACTAATATCGCTAAGATCAAACATAGCAAACATTTTCCAAAAAATTATACACAACGGAATTGTAAACTTTATAAATCACAATAAAATATCAAGTGAAAAACAATATGATTTTATTAAGAATATTGGAACTAAGAATGCTTTAAGCCTGTTGCCAGAACTATATATGAAAATTTGGACCAAAGTGGACCTTTTGCTGTTGCATTTCTGGATCTAGCAAAGACTTTTGACACAGTTAACCATAAAATACTGCTTGATAAACTTTATTCATACGGTTTAGAGGAAAGGGGCGTAAATTGATTACAAGCTACTTAACCAATAGAACACAAAAAGTCAAAATAGATTCACGTTCAAGTTACTTTCTAAAAGTAAATATGGGTGTTCCTCAAGGAACTATACTGGGTCCATTACTCCTTGTACTCTATGTGACTGACTTGCTGACGGGCATGCCTGAAAACTCTATTCTGTCCGATGCTGATGATACTGGTGTTGTGGCAAGTGGGGAAAATTGGTCAGAAGTTGACAGCAAAATGAATGAATATGTCTCAAAATGGCTTGCATTAAATCAATTAACATTGAATATACAAAAATCAATGTATATAACATTTGGAAACTACGGTGATAGTGTTTACAACATTTGGAAACTACGGTGATAGTGTACCAAAGAATTTTGACATTAAAATGCATAATATAACACTAAAAAGGGTGAATGAAGCAAAGTATTTGAGAATGACTCTCGATACGAATATGAGATGGGATAGACATGTCGAAAATCTCATAAGTAGGACTAAATACGTGATTATCATTTTCAGTAAACTATCCACATTTTTGGAAACTAGTACATTGAAAGCCTTTATTTCATTACATTGATGCGTATCAGAACAATTTACAACTGCTGCAAAACGTTCAAACAAGTATTGTAAAAATTTTACATAACAACGCCTCTCAAAAAATAATTCCGCTGAACCTAAAGCAATCCTTCGCAAGCTGAAGTCTTCAATTGTATTATGACCAATCCAAAGTCTCAGGAGTCATTTCATCAATTCTGCGAGTAAAACTAGGCACAAAATGATACTTCCATCTAAGTATAATAAAACTATAAGTACTAAGAATAGCTATATCAAAGCAATTATCAATAAAGTTCCAAATTATCTTAAGACCCTTTTATTAGGACTGCTAATGAAATATTGTAAAATTTCTTCATTTGAGATCCGTGACAGTTAATGCACGATTTTAATTGTTTAGCTTTTCTGCCACTGCCCGTATGTTCCAACTGTAAGAAATCGGAGCAGAAATAAAGTGGAATATGTGTTACTATTACATGATGCAGTAATCGCTATTTTGAGCTCGTCTTTCTCAGTCAAAGTATAATTTAAAACGTAGTGTAATATTTAATATTCAGTGTCTTATGAAAAGTTTGCCTTAAACCTCACTTCATGAGCCAAATTAAATATCGTTGGTCCAACCGGTATACCCCAAAGCACTAAATTTTACTTTTCTTGTCTAGACTCACCCCCTTCAAATTAAATTTTTGTTGACTTTAGACAATGCCCCAGCGGCCATTCCTTATTACAATGTCTTAATTGTTTTGGTCGAGATTGTCGGGCCCTATTCCTGCGGTTTCGCACATAAAGCGCCCTTTCTTATATGCATACCTCGCAAGCAAAGGCCCGGCTAAGCTCTTACGGTACGTTTAGTATTGTTACTATTTCCTGTTTTGATGTGACATAAATTTAGTTTATTGCTCTCTTAGTATACATAGCCTTGAATTAATTACTACTGTATTAAAAATAAGCTTTGAGACTGTATTGTTAGCACAGGGCCCATCTGTTTTAAATAGTATTTGGAACTAAAGCGCTCTTTTCCCGAATTGGAACGACATAAAGGTATACAACTAATCGATAATCTGTTTTTACGCTCATATGTCTGCTTTAGTGACTAGTAAGATTTGTTTATTTAATTAATGCAAGCACGTAGTGGATAATTGGTTAATAAATGACCACCACGATCAGACATGCATCAAAAAAAATTGTACGAAAAATAAACAGTTTCATTTACGTCAAACTTGGAAGCATCTGATTTTCCACTTCTTCAACAACAAATAATGTAATTTGCATTGCTGAGTAAGGGCAACAAGTGGTTGTAATGAATGTTAACTTGGAAAAAAAATATTTAGTTAAGGGCAAATGATTAAACAAGAATGGTTTGATGATAACTCTAGTAGATACTGAACAGACAAATCATAAAAAGAAAAAAATGTTTCAGCATTCTAAAGCTACACAAATCTATATATATACAAAAATAAGTAGACAAATCTAGAATTATTAAAAGTAAAAGCAGAGAAATAATCAATTTTACTATATTAAGACAAATAGAAAAATTGGTAAAAAAATGGGACATTCCGAAAATCAAGAAGGATATTGTAACGGAAATGGCCTGGGGTACTTACGTTTGATATGGGGGATCGAAATTCATGGTATTTCAGTAAATCGGAGCCCCATTTGGGCCCCATTTACTGTCAAATATGACACTGACAAGCGGGAAGTTTCGCACCTGTTCTGGAGATTTCTAGAACTATCTGGAATA
>NW_026018653.1:0-83267 GCF_020466585.1 Dendroctonus ponderosae | reverse complement strand
TCTAACTTTTGGGGAAAAAGTACTCGTCCTAGCGACAATTTTGCATGTGGAGTTATGCTTTATTGATACTTTAAACACGATCACGATTTAGCAGCAAATAGCAACGGATAATTTCACTTTCGTGCATAAATAAGTGGTTTTGGGAAAGCGAAATTGAAACGTTTGTTGAAGTGTTTTTTGGGGCTTAATGTATTGACCATCCCGGATTTTTTCGTTGAAACGGTTGAAATATAAAATGTCCTTTAAGGTAAAACAAGAAAAAGCTAAAAGCTCGGTGGGACTCGAACGACACGTTCACCAATAATTTTATTCAAATTGTTTAAAAAGCTCTTAAGAAAATATTAATTTTCATACACTTTTGTTCGCACCCCGTATCTGAAAAACGTAGCCCATAAAACATAGCCCATACCGCAAGTCCAATCATATGAACTTTTGTCACTTCAATTCTGAAACACCCTGTATATCTAGAGCAGAGGTTCCCAAACTTCCAGTTATACAAGTACTTGTATAATACTTATACTTTTACTTTAGTTATACTGTATACTTATACTTTATACTTCTATAAAGCCAGTGTACCCAAACCATTCTAGTTTAGAGATATAACCAAATACGTTTAGAACATCCTTATACAGTTATCGATATCGTTCTGAAGATTTGACCATGCTTGTTTTGACATGTAATTGACAGAAAATGTAAATAACTGAAGGTGTGGTTAGAAAACTGTGGCAATATTAACAATTGATTGGATGACTGTTGTTGGAAATGTGTTGCATTAAATGCAAAAACGTATTATCTGATGTAAGAATTTGCGATAAATACCCGCAGATATAATGTCGGAGCACTACAAATCGCTAATATCTGATGAGTAAGTATTGTCTGCGAAATTGATGAAACTGTAGGAACTGCTACAATTTAAAAATGCTGCAGAACAAAACCAATTGCCGTAAATATTATAGAAATTACCCGTTACAGTTTCTCTAACCCCGAGTAAGAGAAACTTCGAGTTAATCTTTAGAGTTCAAGTAATATTAGGACCCAGTTTGTGATCTAGAAAATCTATCATTTGCTGAAATTAAGTGATAAACTAGAAATTCTACTGGTAAGCATTCTCCTTAAAGATATTATACATTAAAAGATTACAATTTAATTTGAAAGGAAAATAGAGGTACTAAGGGAACAGGTCTCATCATTCACTTTTTTTGGGTACACTTTTCAAGCAATATGAACGGCTAAACTAATTGTTTTCACAAATTTATATGCAGACATTTAATTTTTAACAGCAACAGAAATTGTTCTTGTTTGGGGTTATTAGACAAAAGGATAAGACGAACTAAAGCAATGTAGACTACCTATGTATTGATTAAATGAATGAATACCTATGAATTGAATTAATTCTGTATGTTCTTATTTGAATTAAAATGCAACAAAGGGCAATATAAGTGTGTTTCATATTCTAGTGATGTTATTAAGGAATTGATCAAGGACAGCGAAAGACGACAAGGGAAACTGATTATACCCCGGCTAAAACCAAATTTAAATTTCTTCCAACGAACTGTGAACAGTTTAGTTTCAACTAACAACAGGTTTGTTCTTACTCAAATCTATCAAAATATTACTGAACAATTTCAATATATATTTTAATATTTTATTAACTCCCCTCTTTCTCTCTAATTGACTCAGATCACTGACATTAATATACAGGGTGATTCAGTTTCTTTAATCGCGACATAACTCACAAAAATAAGAAAAAAGTTCACATATGCAAATGCAGGAAATGCTTCGTTTTCGTGATACATGATGCTGAAATTTGAACTTTTATTGAGTTTTTCGTGCCAACTTTACGCTCCGGTGTCTTGCCAGAATTTTGTCGTTTGAGGCGTTGTAAATTTATGTTAAATTTTGATGAAAATATTTAAAAAAACTACACTTACAACACACTCTCTGGCAAAACCAAAATTTTCTAGTGATGTTTTTCGAGTTCTTTTAGATCTTTTATATTTTCTATTAAACATTGAATATCCCTGTATAATCAAAAAGATAATTAAGATTTGAACGATAATAAAATCAAATAGTTTATTTGGACTTCTATTGTTTTGCATCTGTGTATTTTAATCACAACGTTTCGAGCGTCATTTATATAACCCAAACAAAATCGAGAGCTATAAGTATGCAGATGGGGACTTTAACGTACATTTTTTCACCTAAACTAATCATTTCATAAAAATTATTAAAATAAAACACTAACATTTTCTCATTCACAAAATGACGTAATATTTCATTGAATGGTTTATAGCGATGCTTCTACAGCTATTGCTTTGTCTTCAACATTTGAAAACTTTATAATTTATAACAATTTATTCTATCATATAATATTGTATAGATGATATATTTTCAATCTAGAAAATGCATTAAGACTCGACTAAAAAAAGTTTGTCTTTAATTGATTCATATGAAAAAAGTTTCAAAATTGCCAAACTACTTCCTAGTTACTTTATCATGCAATAAATTAACGGGTTGCCCCGAATGTACGTGTCTCTCGAATCACGGTATTAATTGTAATTGATTCGGAAGATGACTAGTTTTGTTAGAAACAAGTTCAATAATTCATTAAGGTCGGCTGAGGCTTCTTTGCATTCTAATTATAAAATAAACAGATATTCTTATATATGTTTATCTACCTTGATTTTGTAGGTTTTGGCTGTAAATTAGTTTCTAACTAATTGTATCAGAAAAGTATATGATTCTTCAAACTTGCTCAACGTTTCCATTTCTTAAATTTACTGAGGTCGAGGTGTGTTATGCATTGGTAAAACTAAGCGAGGTGTCTATCAAAATTTAATAAATTAAAATCGCTGGTACACAACAACACGACAGGAAGTCACACATGCTTAAATCTCCTCGCCCCAAGTAGCATTAAGATTCTCACCAGTAGAAAATAAAACGTTGTGTTTAAAAGACATCTTTCTAAGACAATGAAAGTCGGCACGATCAAACATTTTTTCAAAAACTTCTAAAATGTGAATATCACTTTGTATTCCATGCTACGTAATTGAAGAAATTGCTCAACAAAAGTTATTTCCCTTTTTAGAATCGATAAAGGAGTAGATACATTTAGGAGTGACTATTTGAAAGATGAAAAAACACGCAAATATAGGGTTCCTGTTTATAAATCATCATCAAATAAAATGCCCCTAGTTGATTACGCGTTTGAACGACGACTCGTTTTAGAAACGAAAGATAAATGTATCAGGCCGAAAGGCAATAAGAGATCCCAAAAAGAATCAACGAAACGAAAATGGGAACCGCACAAGTTAAGTTTTGGATCAGAAGTGGAAGATGCAGCTAGTACAGATCAATCCCAAGTGCAATCTTATAAGAAAACTCTTCAGATATTGGACGGTATTTCTACCGATACTGATTTAGATGACTTGGAAATTGTCAACATGAAAGAGCCTTCTTCTATGAGGAAGTCAGGCAAGTCTGCCACAAGAAATGCAAAAAATAAATCAAGTTGTGTAATTGTCCTATCTAGTGATGAAAACGAGAGCAGCGCTCATCAGAATCATAAAAATCAAAAGAAGTGGAAGAGAAAAATCTCAAAAAAGCACAAAAATAAATCTGATACATCTACAGATGATGATTGTTAAATCCGGAATCTATGCGGTTTTACCAGGTATAATTAAAATGTAAATACTAAAATAAATTATTTTGAATTATAACAAGTTCATCAATTCATTCTTCCCGAGATGGCCCTAAATTAATGTTATTATTTTAACAAAAAAGATATTGCTAATATAGCCAGCACAATCGGGTTATCAGTTGGTCACTTTAGTGGAACAGACCTGCATTCAGGATTAAAACAAACATTTATAATTTTAATATGTTTTTAATGCTCCCAATTAAACATAACTATGAGTAAACCTTCGTTATTGGAAAAGTTATTTTGAGTCTGAATATTTTTGCCGGTATACTATTTTCATACAATCATTTAGGTTGTCTATATCTTTGCATGATTCGATTTTTAAACCCTGGACGCTTTCAATGCACCTTCTAGCATCGACGAAAACGTCGGCCTTTAACCGTGACACCATTGGAAGGGCTTCGAAGTGCTCGGAATGTAAGGTCCCATCAAGAATCAACCCTGATTCTTCGCCGACGCATTTAACAAAACATCTTGAACTTTCTGGTAAACTATCTCCGGTAGCTAAATTGTGCAAATCTTTTATTCTGGCTCCAGTAGATATCAGGCATTTTGGAACTGTTAGAAAACCCTAAAATTGAATACGCGGTGACAATCCACTAAAGAATACCTCATATTATTTTATTCCAATTGATCTGAACTGCATACCTTATTTTTATGCATAAAAAGCAATTTACTTACGTTTGATATTGGTAGATAAAGTGTCAGGGCAACTATAAATGAAAAATTCATTTCGCCGGGAACATAAATAAACTCAATCGTTTTAAAGTCTCCAGAAAAGTGATAAAATACACCTTGAACAATAATTGGCTATTGAAACTGATCTATAACTATTTCATTATACTTCATGTTGCATGAATGTATTGTTTGGTAGGGATATTGATATTTTACGTGTGAATGTTTTGTTTAAATTATCGAATAATACCACAACTGACTTTTTAAGTCACGAACCTTTAATTTGAGGATTAGAACACTTATTTTTTATTTCTCAGCGAAAAAAAAACTATTTATTCATACATTAATTTCGTCATTTAGAATGTAGGAGGGAAATAAAAGGTATTTTTATTTCGTCAACTGTTTAATTGGATCAAACTCTGGTTGTCTAATGACAAACTGCATGGGGAGGTTCAATAAAATGAATTTCATATTTGTGTCGTAAGCTATTCTTATATACAACTCAATGAACGTAATAAATTATTTAATGATTACCGATAACATAATTATTATATTTTGCGATAATTGAATATTATTTGAAAATCATACGTTGCGTTTATCGATCGACTTCACCAAATACGATATCTAAGGTTCCTATAATGGCCACAATGTCGGCCAACATATGGTTTTTACCAACTTTGTCCAACGCTGCTAAATGCGCAAATCCCGGAGCCTTAATTTTGCACCTGGAACAAACAAATTTAGTCTTCAAAGTGCTTGCGATTTTCTATTATCTCTGACTATTTCAGTATTAGGTTTAAACTTCAGACCGAGCCACATATAAACTGTTTGTACATACCTATATGGTTTAGAGGTTCCATCAGATACCAAGTAAACTCCAAATTCACCTTTAGGAGCTTCTACAGCAGTGTAGGTGCTTCCAGGTGGGACTTGGTAACCTTGGGTGAACAGCTTGAAGTGGTGAATTAATGCCTCCATAGATGTCTGCGAAAGAGTTAGTAACAAATAACATCTACTAATGGCCGAATAGATTACCTTCATTTCCCCTCGACTTGGTGGTGAAACCTTCGCATCGTCGGTCTTTATTTCACCAGGTGGCATCTGATTCAGGCATTGATGAATGATTCTTAGCGACTGACGCATTTCCTCCAAACGGCAAAGATACCGATCGTAGCAATCACCTTTGGTTCCAATAGGGATGTCGAATTCTACCTTATCATAAGCATCATATGGCTGCGTTTTACGCAAATCCCACTTGATGCCAGATCCCCTTAGCATCACTCCACTAAAAAATTACCACAACTTTTTTTTACAAACAATGTGTCTTGCATACCTGAAGCCATAATTTAACGCATCTTCAGCAGTCACGATGCCAATATCTTCGGTTCTTTGCACCCATAATCTATTGGAAGTTAGTAGGTCTTCTACCTCATCTAACCGTTCATTGAACTTCGAAGCAAATTCAAAAATATCGTCCATTAGCCCCAACGGCATATCCTGAAAAAAATTCGAAATTCTACTGGAAACATGTCGGTGCAAATTTGATTTCAAAACTGTATATTTCTCTTAGTGCTTAATAATTGTTTATTCTAGTTTTGGAAAAAATGAAATTTCTCTATAAAAATATACCAGCGTGACTTAAAATTGAACTAATTTCTTTTAAATGATTCTGAAGCTTACTACGGAAAAGTTAAGCAACCGTTTGTAGTTTACTTCTTTAATACATTAGCTCTTGGAGATGCACATTCAACAGTTTGTAACAGTTTTAAATTGATCTCTTGAAGACTTAAAATGTTTTGAAACAATTTCCAACATTGATAAAGTTTACCGTCGTTGTGGAGACTCAATCGATCATATCGTGATCTCTTGCAATAAATAAAATTGTTTGTGAACAGTAAACACAATGAAAATTGTGGAAGAAGGAAGTTTAATAGAAACAAGCACTAACCCAGACATGCAAAACCATTTAAACGTTTCGCCTAGATTGTCTTTGATCTCGAACTTTCGAAGTAACCCCGTATCATAAATTGTTGAAGACGGGTTACATCTCTACCGTTCTATTTTTTTATAACTTTTTCCCGAGAAAACGTTCTTTTGACATCAAGCCGTAATATGAAGGGCAAACATTCTTATAAGCAATAGGTTTATGTAATGTTAATAAAAAAAAACGTAATTTTCACGTGCAATGTAAATCAATGTTGTGGAATTTATGATAATCAGTTAATTGCAGTTGTTTGGGAGAATTATTTTTTAAACCATTTTTCTGTACCCCCTAGGATAATCTCCAGTAGAATGAATGAATGAGAATGTGTAATCACCTTCCATATTAATTTCCATAATTAAGTTAACATTTTTTTTTCGCTGTATTTTAACTTACCAGCGCTACACCGCCAGGACGAACATATGCAGCGTGCATGCGGGCTCCTGATACACGTTCATAGAACTCCATCATTTTTTCACGCTCTTCAAAAAGCCAAAAGAATGGGGTAAGCGCACCAATGTCCAAAGCGTGCGTACATATTCCCATGATGTGATTTAGGATTCTTGTGAGTTCGGCAAATAAAACTAAAAATTCAATTGATAAGTAATGACACGATGTAAAAGTAATTTAAGAACTGAAGGAATATCCTGTCTATTTGCGCCGATAAAAACCGCAAATATATTACCTCTGATATATTTAGCACGAATTGGAACATCAATGTTAAGAAGTTTCTCAACAGCCAAACTGAAACACTGTTCATTGCACATCATGGACACGTAGTCCAATCGGTCAAAGTAGGGCAAAGCCTGAGTATAGGTTTTATATTCAATTAACTTTTCAGTTCCACGGTGCAACAATCCGATATGGGGATCAGATCTTCTAACAATCTGGAAACTCAGACACATCAGCAAAATTCAAATATTATTCAGATGCAGTACAGTTATTAATATCTATAGGTCATAAGTGTGAAAACCTCAGTAGCAAAATATTCTGTAAGTCGGTGATGATACCAAGGTTTATTTACTTTTAACCCAATTGAGTTTTTTTTATTGTATTAGTTTATAATATTCAATCAGTGATAAATTTTGAGCGCTCACACGATTAATAAAAAAATGTTAAACAAATATAATATCAGATATAGAGCCAAGGGTCTTAAGAACTGTAAGATTATATGAAATGCTGAAATAATTGGATTTAAAGGAAAAGTAAAGTAAAAATCAACTTAAGTTAAATGTATAATAGGTATTGCTGATATATTTTGAATAGCGCGAGACATTACGGCAGCTATACTTATCTTCAACGAATTTGGGGCTATTTACAGATGTAAATTGAGTGAGGAAAAACATTTAAAATCTAGCTCATTATTGATTTTAATGTTCAAAGTATCCTTATGTTAGTTGGCTACTCCTTCACCTTATGTTAGCAAGAATGGTATTTATACAGACATTTTCTGTGTGTATACAAACAGGAAGCTTTTTATTAATTGAAGTAAACTTTGGATCTGAAGATTTTGAAGTACAGAGCATTACAAATAAAGTATGTTTAGGATTAAACATACAAAACAATATAAAGCTATCCGATTCCTTTAAAAAATGCCCCAAAAAATAATATTTGTTTTAAGCAGCATATTAGCCCAAATAAATGAGGCATTAAATAATTGAAATATCCGAAGGATCCATACTTCGTTTTCTATTAGAAAAAACTTTATAACTAATAGTCACGGTTAGTATTGAAAATGTATTGCTCGAGCACGTTTACGGCTTGCTCTATCTAATGCGCTTTAAACCGATTTAAAAAACAAGTGATCAAATAATTCCCATATTCATTAAGATATGCTAAAATCAGGACATATTTTGGCAATCTATTGATAAGTAATACCAAACCAATGAGAAAGCTAAAATTTTGTAAGTGCGTTCTTTCTCTTTCAAATCCATCGTTTTTTTTTATGTATTTGTCTTGTACAATTAAATTTTCGAAACTTTACAGTTTAAATCAATACGCTAAAACTTTTCTTGAATTCACCGTTTTGATAAAATTGTAACTATGTAGTTTGGAAAACATATTTCATTATAATTTTAGTAAATATCTTGTCAAAATCAATCCAATCTTTTTGAAAAACAACACATTTTGTATATTTGCCCTGAAATTATTAGTGATATTTTTTAACGTCATTGTGTGATATTCACCTTTCCACCCCAAGATTTTTTGCAGGAAAAATATAATAATATATAATTATATTGTAAACCTTCCATAATTATTATATTATTCTGTTATCATTAACTCACTTCTCCATCTAATTCCAAAACAAGTCGGAGTACACCGTGAGCAGCTGGATGTTGGGGCCCAAAATTAATAGTAACATTTTTCACCTCCTTTTCAACTGGAGCTTTCTCATTATGCCAACCCGGCAGAGCCCAATGTTTGGTTGTTTCATCTGGATACATTACTGGACCTTTAAACTGTTCAAAGTATTCTGCGTCCGGGTACCATTTTGCGTTGGTTTGAGAACTGTAATTTTTTATGAAATCATTAACCGAGTATTAAATGTTATAAGTAATACAATCAAAATATTAGCATTAATTTGTCCAAGAAAATGTATTCAGGTTTGCGTTTCAAAAAAGATAATTTTCTGCTAGAATCGTCCCAAAAATCGAATATTACAACAGACTTGCAATCCACTAAATGCTTTTCCAGAAAATTGACAATGTTCTCAAGCAATGCCTCAATCGGCGACTACCCGCAACAAAACCATTTTCTCCCGCAAAAAAACATTGCAAAAAAACTTTAAGAAACTGATTATATCTCATAAAATTTTTTAATTTCCTTTTTAAAAATTCAAACTTGTTACTTTGAACATGAAATAATTAATAAACAAGTTGCCAGAAAGCTACGTTCAGAGCATCATTTTGCAGGCAATGCGATTCAAAGCCATCCCATGCGAATTAGGATTGCAGGTTCGGCTTTTTAGGATAATTTTGTCATAAACAGAGCTTCATATCGATTGATGATTTCCAAAAAAGGATTGCCACTGTACACCAAATAATATGTGTTTTTTTGTACAAATGACCCATCGATATCACAATATAAAATAATTGTAAAGAGCGATTAGCACACGGTGTTTTGCTTGAGTTTATCAACTAATAAAGGTCTAAACGTTGTTCCACCCTCAGATTAAACAAATGTTTTTATTTAAATTTTTCTATAGGAGCTAAGTACAATAGTTAATTTTATTATTTTATTCAAAATTGGGTTTTTGCCATCGTACAGAGTGCTTAAAATTTTTGCATTAACGTGACAAGCTTGTCGGTTCCTGGCGCATTCAAACAAAATTCGTTTCACACACTATTTTACGGTGCCTTAACTAGTATGCATCAAATTACAAAATTATCAAATTATATCAGATGCCAAGGTGCGTCAGTCAGGTACCAATATCTTGCTAGGGAAGATCTTACGAATTTTCATAGGAGCTCACCATCTTTTTTTTGACACCCTGTATAAGCATATAATTTATATGTAAGTCACCTCGTTTTGCTATTATTTTCAACAATTTTTTGTTTTTTTACTGCAAATTCTAAAGTCTAAAACAGGCCTGATTATTTGATTAGGACATTACAATTTTCTGATTACTTATTTTGTGTTTTATGTTGTCGAGGTCAGTTAAAGAGGCCGCCTTTTGGTAAATGGTAGCCTAAAATGCCGGTTTACTTAATGTAAAAGTAGACATAAATAGGAGGATAAGACTAGAATTCAACAACCTAGCCATTGTATAGATTTAGAAAACTCGTTGACTTCGAATGCTTCTAAATAGAGCTAATTAGCAAGAAATGCATACTACTTTTCTACAACGGCGTTAATGTAGGGTGGCAGATCTAAAATAGAATATATGCCAATATGATTTTTGTTGATCAATTATGAGCAGTTTGAACTTTCAGGTTGTTGGAGTTAATTGATACCTCATATTTGATCATATACATTTGAAGATATTTATAATCTATGCGGGCTTAGTAACGTAGTAACAGGCATTGAAACTGGACTACATATGAAACGAATGAATTCCTAATTATTGTAAACAAACTGAATAGCTGTTTTAGGTCTATTTAGGCTAAAAAAAATTACATAACACCTTATATGTTATAGAACAATTTTCTGATACCTGGTGTGAAGTAGGGCTGCTCCATTTTTCAGGAACAACCGGCTCGGCAGGTGATTAATAGTTGACCTAAAAACAGCTTGCATTTTTTATTGCTTCATAAATTAATGGAAAATGTATTTTAACAAAATGTATGTTATGATCTTGCTGCAGCGTTGTCAAGTGGGTGTAGAATCGTGTCGAAATGATTGACAGATGTTCATTTTGATGGTATTAGTAAAAATATAGAATATTAAATTAAATTGTCAAAAAGATGCAAACATGAGTTTTTAAGTTTTATTCTGGCTTTCTTGGTCTGGTACCCTTGACGCCTCTTTTATTTATTCGTCATTTTTGGCTAATGTTTTCGGCTCTACTATAATGTTCTGTTGAAGTTAGTTGTAGTTAGGATGTGAATATAGAGAGACGAAGAGACTCAATGCAAACCTACAATATAACCAATTTGATTATTTATTATTTTTGTTGTGTTTTGGCGCAATTTTCACGTAAATACACTATGTGGTCAGTTTCGTAAAGTGTAAACTACATAATATATCCTAGAATTTGGATATTTGGAGAAGGTAAAGGATATAGCAGGTAGTTATATTTACATATATTATACAATTACATACTTATACAAATATCAGTCAAATTATAATGCTGCTTATGATGATGGTTTTTCTCTTAGTCAATGGCATAAAATGTAGTACAGTTTATACGCCAAGACTAAGGAATCACGCATACACTTAAGGCATAAGATAGTCTCCAAATTTTTTACCTTAGGCCTTATTCTTCAGATGCTAGATTGATGACACAGGCATAGTGGTCTTCGTTGTTTGTTGCTAACAATTCAAAAGCAAGCGACCGCAAAAGACCTGGTAATTTCTTTTGATAATACGGGTGTCCCGTAAGCTCATGATCAAAACGGTACTGCGATATTCTTTGGACCAAAAGAAGACGATCTGACCTAACTTTTATTAACAAAAAATGTCTGGCTCCTCTGCTATTGATCGTCAAAGTTCTTCAAAAAAATTTATCTTTTTCGAAATATCGGGAGAATGGTACGATGTATTTTAGTGAAACTCGCTGTCAATTTGTTCTTATGTAAGACTCATATTTTGATGAAACAATCGAGTTCAGCCGTTTTGGACAAGTGGTGAATTCTTGAGTGTCGTGGTACAAAACTTACCAGAACTTTTTAGTTGGACGATAAAATCAACTCATTTTTTTAGGTTGATGCACTATTTTGATATGATGATTTTGATGAAATTTTTTTTTTCGCAAAACTATGAATGCTACAAGATTTTACAAACAGCACAAAATTGTGAATACATGATTAGTGCATCAACCTAAAAAAAAATGAATTGATTTCATTCTCCAATTAAAAAGTGCTGGTAGTTTTTGTACCACGACACTCAAGAATTCACCACTTGTCTAAAACGGCTGAACTCGATGGATTCATCAAAATATAAGTCCTACATAAGAACAAATTCCCAGCAAGTTTCACGAAAATACATCGTACCATTCTCCCGATATTTCAAAAAAGATAAATTTTTTGAAGAATTTTGACCATCAATAGCAGAGGAGCGAGACATTTTTTTGTTAATAAAAGTTAGGTCAGATCGTCTTCTTTTGGTCCAACGAATATCGCAGTACCTTTTTGATCATGAGTTTACAGGACACCCTGTATATTTAATTTACATAAAGCTGCAAATAGGACCTCTAATGTTATTTTACGGTTCAATGGTCTAGCTTTATATCTTACAAGTATTTCGAAGTCGTTTTTGTATCAATATCAATTTTAAGCGCACACGCAGAAGCACTATTAATTAGCTGGAAACTGATCACTAGATAAAACATTATATGAGCATCTCTTGTACTATGCAGTATTCCATTTTATTATCGCATCACACGCCTTATTTCTTATTATTGGTCTCTTACCAGCATAAGTTTTATATTAAACAATTTATAATATAAAGTAACTAAGAAACTTTCAGCTCTTTTGTTGGTTCTGACAATTTATGTTCCTGAAAATAATAATGAATATTATCTTACCGCTGTGTGATAGCAATTCTAAAAGCTAAGACATTTGGCAAGAAACACAGCTCAATTGAGTATTCATTTGCAAAATCATTAAAAAGGTATTGACTGTTCCTGCCGCCAGCGCCCAATTGTCTAGAAGTCCTTCAACCCCTCTCGCGTTCGAAGGTATAAATGTGCGTGTAAAAATAATTTCTTAGTAGTATTTCCTGGAAAGGCGTGTTTTTCGCCGCTTTTGAGTACTTTTCCAAAAGAAAACCAAAGACGCCATGATGTTCACGTTGTCTAACAAACTGTTTTTTTTTTCTTACACCTATTGTACGCATTTGCGTTTTAAGTAGTTAGTTCCGAATCATTTTTTAATTTTTGTTTTTTTGGATAACCGTTTTTGTTTTATTATCATTTTAAGTCGCTATCTCCCACAAAAGGGGAATTCGCCGACAAATATTTGGCCCTTTAAGCCTATAAAATTGTTTTTCGCTCTTGCAGTTTAAGCGTGGTGAGAGGTGTTTCAAAGTGAACTAAGATCGCGTGGATGGTTTTCTTTTGGGAAAATTGCCAACTTAATTTAGCAAAAATGATTCGAAAACCGCATTTTTTCCAAAAACAGCTTGGGCCTAAATGTGTTGCAGGATACCCTCTAGGTCAGCCGTGAGCAACCTTTTTAATCAACGGGCCAATTTAAATTTAATTTTTTTTGGCGGGCCGCGTATAGAGTACTCATTAATAATTTACAAAACTGTATATCGTTGTTCATGTTTTGTACCGTAATGCTTTTTTATGCTATATTTTTTTAATGTCGACATAGTGTCTGAGCGAGCATATTAAGCATACAGCTTTATCTTTGACGAAAGTCAAAAAATAATCAAATTTCCGCTTTTCTTGAAAATGCTCATCCGCAACCTTCCGTTTTTTGGTTTGCTTTTCTGACATGCTATTATGAAGTAAATAAGTGCATTTGTACAAATAATAACATTTGAAAGTTTTAAGAAATTTTGGTTTGTATTGCATGTTTGAACAAGTCGCCCACAAGTGAGTAACTCGTCAAAAATTCTATCGGTCAGTATGTACTTCTATTTTATTATAATTAATTTTATAACAATATATTGATAGGAGAAAGTTGACATCATAAATTCAATTTTTTGAATAGCTTGGCGGGCCGCATAGACACGTTTAACGGGCTGCGTGTTGCTCATCCCTGCTCTAGGTGATAGTTCTTGATTACCTTTTGATGAAGAATTCGTTCTTATTGCGAGATAAAAGCACTGTTTATCAATTTCTAATAAAAGACGTGAGGAAATTCTGTATTTTTTAAGGACAAAAATTTTTGAGTCGGAATACCCAACAAACCGTTTGTGAAAATTGAGATGTCGTGTAGATGCGCCGAACTAATTATTAAGTCAAGAAAATAAGCAAGAAAAAGGGTTGCATATGCTATGGAGTTTTTGATGAAAGATCACAATTTTTGGAACACTGTGATTTTTAGGGACGAAAAAGTATTGCAGTCCTCATATAATGGCAAAGTTCCAATATGCCAGCCTCCAAATTCAAGATTTAGTCAAATATATCCACATCAGACCAGCGGTAGGTTTTCTGTAAACTTGTGGGCTTAAGTCGTGGACCAGGAGTTTGTTGGAATATTGACGGCAGGTTGAACAGCGAATCTTATAAAGTAATATTAGAAATCGTTTTCCTTCCATCAGAAAACCTATTTTTTGGATATAACAATATTTTTTTTTGGATGTATCAATAATTTTTTTTGGATATAACAGTGTGTGGGTATACCTAACTAAGAACATCTATAGAGAAGATTTTAGGCTACCAAACCGCCGTGAATTAGGGAAAAATTTAAGACTCCTGAGAGTCTAACTAACACCAGAATATACAAGCATCTTAATTCGTTTTACGCCCACACATTTGAATTTCGTTTTAGATGCTTATGGGACAGAAATGTAATATTAGTTGATCAGTTTCTGAAGAACTTTGGGAAATACCTATTGTATATTTTGAGTCATCGACTGTACGTCATTTGTAATGACCACAGATCACAGAGGATACTCTGTGATCTGTGGTCATTACAAATTACAGCTTATAAAATCTTAAACGACAAAATACTCAAAATGACATTTAGTTAATTTCAATAAACGCCATTTTTAATATTTGAAGTTTATATGTAAAGAAATATTTAAAAATTAATCATTTTCAAAATGAACACAAGAAAAGCATATAAAAACAAACGTCGTCTTGTTAAAAGTAATTCCAAAGCCGGAAAATTGGGGCAAGATATAAGAATTACGGAGAGCAAATCAAATATTGGATCGAAAAGAGTAACTGTAAGTTCATTCGTACATATATAATAGTGAATAATAAGTGTTCTAATGTCTACTTGCTTCAAATATTGAAAAAATACTTGTTTAGCTTAACTTAACCACTTAATAATGAAATTTATTTAAATAAACTTATATTTTATATGCTAAACAAATGGGCATTAAAACTCAGACTGGTTACTGGGTGCTCCTATCATAAACTATTGCCACAAATGGAATTAGTTGAACCTGTTTTAAATTTAATTCTATAACGCATTCATTTCGCCTTTTATCGCTTTTATTTGTAGTTACTTCCCGGATTTTTGATTAATGGATTCACTTCTGATACTGCAAGAAAAGGTAAATGTATATTTGAGTAGATTACTGTGTCTTCGGTCTGGTTAACGTACTATTTACTTCTATATGCATTTTAATGCAAAAAATAGTGTTTTTTCTCTATTATCTTTGCACTAATAAAATATACATGTATAGGTCGAAAATTGTTCTGGCTTACTTTCTATAAAAACTTTAAACAATTAAGAACTTTATGTTACCGACTATGGCGTCAAAGATTGTGACTATACAACAAAGTATTTTGTTGAATATTTAACACAAATCTAAATTAATCAGATTTGGGTACCCGTGCGTTATTATCTATAAGGTGTTTAAAAGCGGCAATCTTTAAAACAATAATTTCTCAGATCATTTTACCAAAGAAAGTGCCTGGTTTGCTACGTATCTATAGGTTTGCAACGTATCTGATACGTAATATTAATCGTAAATGATTTAATAATTTAATAATAATGATGTTGTAGTACATGTTGTTTTGCCTAATATTAACAGAATTATTGTTTTGTTACGCCCGTATGCATAGTCGATCGTAAGCGATTCGCCGTTAACATGTGCCGCCATAGCGAAGAGCGCGTCGGCAGGGACCCAACGGCGCTATATCCTAATATCTTAAAATGTTCTTAATACTTATATGAATTAATTATTAATTAAAACTAATTAACTTTTACTAAAACACATGTAGCCCAACGACCTAAAAGTATTTACTTGGCGAGTTGTCGGATATTTTAATTTCGGCAAACTGATATATTTTCTGCCAGTGCTGCGAAGTTGGGCGATAAATCGCAAATTAGGCGATCAAATTTGTTAAAACACGTTTCAATTGTTGAATTTGCGCAAAATGAGCGATGAAAGTCTTCGTCAATGTGATGCAATTTGGGCGACTTTTGTTCGTCACTATGCGACTTTATTTACCTAAGCATTGGAAACAATGCTCCTGTATTCATCTAGGCGACATCACGGCGAATCGGTTCGGATTGACTATGCATACCGGCCGAATTGTAATGATGCCTAAATGTAACAGACATTTGTATGCATCATCGAAATCGGAATAGTTTATATTTCTGTTGAGTTTCAATAATTTCGAATTACTACAAATGACTCTACACATAGTAATTTTTTAAATTTAATTTAATTTACTGAGCACTAATTTAATTTAAATAAAAATCACATTTGCAAAAATAAGTTTTATTATTTACCTCATAAACCAACAAAGATTCCTTCAAGAGAACTTCTAGGGTTCAAGGAACACAGAAGTTATAAATTTGCTGCTTTATCTCGAACAAATATCGATATTTAAATAGACTTAAATAGTCACTAGGCATCCTGCCTAGACTTAATAATTTTAATGTAGTTAGCACTAAATCTGCACCTGATTGCCACTAATAATGATACCAATGTGCGAAAAAATCGATAAAAACTTCTTTAAATTATTTTTGAAAAACTTAACTTTTAAATATTTTACACCTTGTATTTTGCAATCGATCTGTTTGATTCATTTTTCTAGGACTTTTTTATAAAACAACCTGAGAAATGATTTCTTCAAATATTGACGCGTTTTGTTTAAACACCCCGTTTATTTCTGGTAATTATCAAACTGAAGAGAAAGAATAAATTCATCATTATTGAGAATATTAACATATGATTATGCCCTTAATTCTCATTTAGCGTATAGGTGTATGTTAATCAAAGATCCAATAAATCACATCGAAAAACGGCTATCAAACTCACACATGTCCGGAAAAGGTGCGACCAACACTTAACGAGGCAACTCTACAGCGAAAATGAGTTCTTATGACACTTTTGTGAAACTTATAACTCATTTTTGCTGTAGAGTTGCCTCGTTAAGTGTTGGTCGCACCTTTTCCGGACACCCTATATAATAGTTAGTGCAGATCCAAGAAGTGACAATAACAAAATTTTCAATTTGCCATACAGTATTTTTAATGTTAACACTTACTATACATAGTGTTCTTTAAACAGTCTGTATACACAGTAATTTGAAACGTTTTTTAAAATATTTTACAGCACTTAGTGATTTACAGCAAAGATTTCAATTTCAAGAAACCAGAAATATTTAATACCAGAGCTAAACTACTCATTTAAATGTTTAATTTAGATCGTGATTCTTAAATTACATTCTCATCAAAATGTCGAGTTTCGATATACATACTCATGATTTCATTTTAAAATAGATTTTATAAGAATTTTTATATCGTGTGTATTTTGTGCCAAAACATTCAATTATCACCAAACATACATTTCAAGAAACTCACCCTTTCTCATACCATCTCACACAAACAATCTTTAAGCAAACATTGTAATAACTGCACTTGTGCTTATTTGGGGAAAATATCTAGTTTCTATTTTTATTCAGGTAGTGTATTTCCACATTCTCAGTAAGTCTATCACTTCAAGATTGAAGATACTTATTACAAATGAAATAATAATTATTGTAAATAACTGTTACTTTAAGGTGAAAGTCGTCCCAATAAACAAAACAAAGGTAAAGTATTGCCTGATAATCTGCAGGAGATTTTCGAACGAAAAAATATTTTAAGACGATCTCAGAGGTTGTCGAAAAGACGCGAGAGTGATAGTTTACAGTCACCTTATCATCATCAATCTGGCTCAGAACCTTCGAGGAGCAATTCTTCGTCTAATGTACATTCAAGCAGTGTGCGTTACAAGCCAATATTAAAGAAAAATCCAAAAAGTATTTTTAAAGAAATTAGTGACAAACTTTCCGAAGCTCAAAACGCGCAACCTGAAGAGCACCATCAGCCAAGGAAGGTTTATAGAACACATCGACGAGTAGATGCTAGTGACCGAAATGTTAGTGATCAATATGACGAAAACGCTGAAACTGATAATGTACGGACCTTATTTGGAGACAAGAATTGCAATTTTCACACTCCGCGCTGTAGCCATTTAAAGTTAAACGTTAACTCTACATTTTGTACGAACTTTATTAATAAAATTCGTGTAACTTTTAAAAAGAACGTCGTAAATGAGAGCAAGGAAATAGTAAAAACGGAAATCAACAATGTCAACTTGGTATTGTCAGGAAAACCAAAAATGCACGAAAAAACACTGGAAGACAGCGATGATAACGATTTGGAAGACAAAAACATGCAGAATACGCTTCCAGTACCGCCAAGGAATTGGGTTTATCATACTCCAAACAATCGAACAATTAATGCAACTCAGCCATTGAACTGTCAAATAAAACCTGTTGTGATACTTGCAAATAGTAATCGTTTTGATTTATACGAGATCAAACCACAATGCAAAATGGTTCATAATCATTCAGAGCGAGAAACGGCAGAAAGCCCCCTAGGTAGAGCTCATTTCAGAAGCGAAGTGACTATTAATCCATCTAAATTTGGATTTAAACAAAATAAAAATCACAAGTTAGAATTTGAAAATGGACAACAAAACTACGCTACAGGAATGGAAACTTATAAGCAACAGGTGAGACATTTTAGGCGAAGATTTCAAATGTGCAACGACTGTATCTAGCAATGAATGAAAATTAAAAAGCCGTTCGTTGTATTTGATTCTATAATACGTATAGGAACCCTATTTTATCTGTCTCCCATTACTCTAACTTTGTACTTTTATAGTGCACCTCTTCCCTTGTAAAAGCTCTTCAAATAAGAAAATAATAGAATCTTTGCAGTCGAAATGATTCGACCGTCACTTTTTAGTCATAGTGAAAATTATCTTTACATACAGAGTGGTTTTTAGTGCGATATAGTCGATTATTTCCTATCGCACTAAAAAAACACCCTGTATGTGACTCCAATGGCAAATGTGTGGCTTGAAGCCAACAGTCATAAACATAATTTCACATCGAAGATTGAGAATATCGCGGCCGTCAAAGGAATCGTTCCAAAAGTACATTTATTGAAAATTATGTTGGTAAAATGTTCAACGGGACCAGAGTTTCACTCCCTTTCAGGTGCCTGAAGCTGGTTCACGTATCTCGGACACGTATTTGAAAATATTAAAAACCGCTGTAAAACCTTTTTAGATAGCAAGAACTTTTCTATGATTAGTATTTATCGCAAATTCCGATAAGGGTAGACTCCAAGATATGAAAATTTAAAGAGCCCCTTCAAAAGCGATATTAAAAGCATAATAAGCAGGACGAAGAAAATTAAAACATTATATTTATTTCTGAAACGGTCGAAAACATCTGGCGAGTCATTTAGATTGAACGTTTTGTGACTCGTTTGTTCTCCTCCGTCCTCAAGCAAAGTTGCGATTCCGCAGCGAGATTAACCTAGTTTTGATAGTTTAACTTATATCTCGGAATATGTTGCGGTAGAGGGTCGTTATAACAAATTTTTCATAATTTGGATTTGTTGGAAAGTTCTTGTCGTTCACAATATTAAAAGCAACCATGTCAATGCTTTTGCTTTATATGTGGGAGTTCAAAGTGATATCTTGGAAAGGGTTCTAAATGTCTGATCATTCAGCTCGCACCAAACGTGATAATCATGTGAGACGGACGTGATTATAAAAGCAGCATATCACAATTAAAGGACGTCCATAAACGACGTGTTCAACAAAACTATGATACCCGTTAAATAATCAACTGTGTTGTTAAACTGGTGAACAGATAATACCATTTTTAAACCAAGTGTTATTTAAGCTAACAAGGTTTTGCGTTATCAAAAGCTTTAGAGAATAAAAAAATGCAATGGAAATCACCCATCAAAATAATGTACTTGATTGGCTGCTGAGCTCTTGACTTTGACCAACATTACAGATAACTACACAGAACTGACAAAATAGCACGAATTTTTAATTTTGAATTAAAAAAATAGGAGGAACAAAACACAAAAATTGGCAATCAAGCACTACAAATGCTGGTATTTCAAAAATCTCGTCTTGTTTGTTTCATCAAAATTAAAGTTGTATTTTCTTTCAGAAAAGTGTACCTTCCACAGTAAATATATTTTTGTAATTTACGGAAAATATTGTTAAAGTTAATTTAGGGTTGTAACTTCAGACATTTAGTTGCAATTGGCTAAAACAATAAAGGTAAAAAGCTGTATAGTGCTCGCGTAAATAATGAGATCCCTCCTTATTTTGTGAACCTTTATAGCTGTTTCCACAAAATTTGCGACGCTATTAAGGTCAAATTGTCTATCTTTTGACATAAAAATGACTGCTGAAAATGTCAAAGTGACAGTCTTACGCCATTTTCGTTTATTTTTCCTAATGGAATGGGTGGTCGAGTGACACCTTGTTTTGAAGGTCTGTTCATCCTCCCGTCAACCGTCAATTTGTAGATCGTTTGTTTCAGTAGTTTTCGAATGACCGCTTGCCAATTAATATATCTGATGAGTTGATTGTTTTTCTAACGCTGTACAAAATTGTATTTTTATCTAAACCGACTTCGCCCTAATTGCAATTATCACATACAGCAAGTCCTACCCAGATATTTTCAAGCTTTATAAAATGAGTGCCATACACCATTATCCATTTATCAATTCTTAACAACTTAACTTTTAGGAATTCCATTTTATTAAATGTTCAAAATGTTCTCCGTTAGCAGCCTGGCAATGATAAAGTCGATTCGTGAATTCATCTTTAACTTTTGCCAATGTGTCTGCCGGTATTCCAAGGCCAAAGTTCCTTATTTTTTCTCTCAGGTCTTCAATTGAATCAGGTTTTGTAACATAAATTGGCTCCTTAACTTTAACTAACATAAACTTGCGATATCCCCAGAGAAAAGTCTATTGAGGCAAGATCGGGCGACCGTGGCGGCCATTCAACTGGCCCCCGCCGTCCAATCCACCTAGTTGGAAATACTGTATTTAGCCACTCCCTAACTGCTCTTGAATGAGGGGGTGCACCGTCCTGTTGAAAAATATCACTGTGAAATTCCTCCGGTTTGAACTTGACGAGTCTTTGTATCCTCGAATAAATCTGGTTTATTAACATATCTAGATAAAATTAACCGATAAGATTCTGATCAATTAATATGGGACCGACAAAATAATTTCCAAGTTTGCCATCCCAAACATTTATTTTCTGTGGGAATTGTGTGGCGTTCTCGAAATATGTATTGGTTCACATCAGACCAATACCGTACATTCTGCATATTCAGTTGATTCGTTAGAAAAGCAAATTCGTCTGTCATAATCTGGAAATTGAACAGTTGATTCGCACATGAGTTCACAAAACTGCCTATCCGAATAATCTTCTGTTAACTAATGAACCAGACTAATTTAGTATGGATGGACCTTGTTATTCCTAAGATAATTTTGTAGAATTGTTGCTGAGACTTGGCATTCTTCAGCAGCGTTTTCTGATGACTGCTGCAAATTGGTGACCATAGAGGCGACATGAATAATCAATCATCATCAAATCAATTTGTTTGGCTTCGAGAATAGACTTTTTTCAGTACTTTTTTCCGGCCAACACTGCTAGTAGTCACAAACTTTTGGAGCAATTTTCTGTAATAATTTCGGCAAATGGGACTCGCAGGAAATCTTTCGTTGAACAATCTTACTGTTTGATGTAAATTTCGACCGGCTTCTCCGTATATCCCCGCTTCAGTTCTTTGTTTCAAGGTGCGTCCATAAACCATTTTTGCATTCAAATTCACACTCTTAACCCAGGTACTGATCTCAGGTCCCATCTTACCAGGTACTTAAATAATACTTAATAGAAACTTAAACTTTCAAACGTAGATGATCGAAACTATCAAAAACTCTCAGAATAAATAAAAAAGCATTTTTAATATTATAAATACTTTTTTTTGAAAATGGACTTTTTGGGTGAAGTCACAGACGTTGTTAGATGTTCTGGAGTTCCTTGGAATATTTTGAAATACAAAATATCCACCAACATACAGGAAACGACCAAATAGTTTCGTGCAATTGAACGATCGTGATTTTAAATTTATAGCCTAGATTATCGATATTAGTTACTTTTTCAGTTTCCAAGTATTGAGTTAATCTTCAAAATAGAATATATAAAATAAAAATAACGATTATTTACAATTTGTGAGCTACAGCTATATGTTAAATTAATGATTGTACTGTTTATGTAACAAACATTTACCAAATAATAGTGTACGCCGTTTTACATTATCGAATACGTTTATTCTGCTGAACCATCGTTGAAGTTGCTTTTGTGCAACCGGCCCTAATTAAGCAAACGACTTAAAAATATGTTGCATATGACGTACTAAGACGCATAAATGATCCCGATGCAGCCAATATATATCGGACACTGCCGGATGTTGTAAAATCAACTCACATTCCATAATTATGTGAATTACTTTGAAAGAAATATTAATATTCAACAATAAAATGCTAATTACGCCCGGCGCTGCAATTGGAACCGACAGCTTGTTAACATGGTCCTTTAAAAGTTCTTGCATGACTCGCAATATGTAATCACCCGAGTTTTCAGTTTTTTTACGCATTTGTAATTGTTTTGCGGGAAAGTCCAATTTTTAAAGCTTCCAAGCGTATCCACGAAGTAGGATTCGGCCCAAAACGACCAAGAACTTCCATTTAAAGTGCTTCAAGCACTTGTGGCTCATTTCATTATAATTCAATCAAACAAGTTTTTTGTAATAAATGCCGAGAACTTAACTATATTACATACGTACTTCATTACAGAAAACTTGTTTGAATTTTCATTCAGTGAGTACACACCAACTTCTTATTGTCAGTAAAACGAGTGTCTTGAAATTTAGCTATCTATCAAATGTAACCATCGCCTTAGACTAGGTAAAAATGCCTGTCTTCATTTCTTTTCTTTAAGCACAGCACAAGGGGAAGAGACGCCATTTAAAGTTGTAAAGCTGGGTGACAGGAGTTAAACGCAAATGTGGGTAAATTAGTTACTATGTAGAAGCGGTTTCAAGGAATTTTTCATATCTTTTGTCATTCATGAGCTATATCAATTGCACGGTTTTAAAGTCACGCTGTAAAAGCAAACCCAGTGTAATGATTATTCGATTCATATAATATTGTAATGTTTATATTTTAGTGTGATTGCTCACGCCCCAGTTGCAACCGTTATAAACCGCAGATCGACAGAAATTATGCGGACAATTATATTCAGTTTTGTCCCACTTCGAATACTCTGATGGATGCTAACGATTTTCAGACTGAAAGCTGTGTAAAAATCGGACAGTCTCAACACATACGAGTAAACGAAACAGATATATGTGACGAAGATGATTTTAGGGAAATTCCGCGTTTTGTCTCCAATTACGAAGAAAATTCCAAAAACATGTTCAATTTTAACAACCGTGGAAACATGTTTGACTTTGGTTAAAATGGAGGATTACTGCTTCAGACCGTAGTGTCACCTTAGCAGTTTTTTTATACCAAACATCAGATTGAATCAAGATTTATTTAGTTACTTATTTAAGATAAAATGTTCAACATTTGAAACTATGTAATAAAACTGCAGAAAATTATGAAGGAATTCTTGAAAAAGCTCTTCAATCGAAGAGCCTATACAACAAACAAAACACTTTACATAAACGTTATTTATTTTCTTTTATAATAGGTGTAATTCTAATCTCTAGAATACTTTTCAGTTTAATTATAATTAGTCTCCCTTGTCATATCTACAAAACATGAAAGTGTCTCAAATGGCAGACATTAATAATAAAAATATAAAATTAACAAATATGTTTGACAAGAATGGCCTTGACGATTATATCTTCAATTTTAACGATATAAGATAGTTTACATTGAAACCTAATTTAATAAAGCATTTGTATTATGTTCTTGCTGAACGTTTAAAGCGGGAACAGTATTCGAGCTAAATTTCTCAAGGTCTCAATGAAAAGCTGATCTATCTAATGTTTCTGCATATGCAAAGTTCCTCGGTGATAAATTAATGAACTAATAAATACCACAGCCTAAAATTTCGAATAATCACGAATAGATGAATGATTATTCATTGTAAGGATGATTCGTACAAAAATATTCGTTCGACACCACATCTGGTAGATACAATTGTACGAAAGTTTGAAACATTAAGAAGCAGACTTTAATCCGAAGAACCCTGGATAGCATACTGAAGAGTAGAATGGTAAGTAGATATATCGCGATAATCACGATGTGTCACTTAAAAAAATCGTATTAACATTGGCTAGGGATTGATTGCATTATTTTTACTATTATACTTATTTGCATTTATTTGAAGTAAAAAGCAAGTTTGCGAAAGAATAGCTTTGAGGGTACTGTTAGGGTGAGTTATTTTGTTTACACTTTTTTAATAAAAACGACATTTTGACAAGCCAAGTTTAAGTCAATCGGAAAAATTTCAAATTTATTTCATTTCGTAATCTAAACCACCCAAAAAATAACAACTAAACGTATTAATTTTAAGCTTAAAACTAACTTTGTACATGTAGAAAAAAATATAAAAATGATACAGATATTGATCAGATGATACAGAGATTGGTCGGTAAAGTTTTTCAGCAAACAAATACGAGAAATGTGAAAAATGTTCCGCGACGACAATTTCAAATTGACTGACATTTTTTCAGAGCTCTGAATGGAATTGTTTTGTTTTCAAATTTCGTACAGTTTATTCCATTCTGACTTCAATATTGCAATCATAGTCATCATTCCTGTAAGAACCCATAGTTTAGTATTGCCAATTTACTTAGACTTAACTATTACAGCTTGGATTTTGTTCACTTCTTTACGGTTTAACTCTAAATTCCTAACAGCATTAGGAACTAAGTTAAACAATTAGCCATATACAAAAAACATGTAACTGAAAACGAAAAATCCTCTCAAGTGGGTACGTAATTATTGCACTTATTTTACGAATTAGATGACTTCAACTGACTTTTGGACAACATTTTGCAATACTTGGAATATATCTTATTTACTTTTTATTTAACTATTGTTATGCTTTGATGTACTTGCTTTCTTTTAAAAAATCACATTATATTTTTGTCGTAAAATTACGTAATTTTTCATATGATAAAGTTTTAATAGTGAGGCCAACAAATCACTATGCGTTTTATAGGTCTAGAAAATAATTTCTATTTCGGGTCGTTTAACTGCAGACTACGTCCAAAATAAAGAGTAAATAATGACGTATTTGCCATGGAAGCAATGAAATAATACTTTTTCATTATTTCCATGGCAATTGATGTTTTCAATTTTATAATTGGATTAATAATTTTCGAAAATATACTCATGCTTGCCCGTGCGCAACAACAATTATTATCGATAATTTTACAGTTAAATATTCAATTTACTAAACTTCCTACAAACTCAACGAGGTCTCTTATATTAGCAACCCATAACGTATTTACTAATTCCATATCAAGGTATTAAATGCATTGAGAAGTCTATTTTAAAGTTTGATATGTAGAAAAGCGCAGAATTATATAATTGTAATTCAACATAAACTATACAGCGTCCTTCAGCACTTATTTAAATTTTTTAGTTTAAAATAAAAGAATCTTTTCTATTCTAAATCATCACTCTTTTGCATAATTTAATACCACAGTTGAATTACAGTTTATCTGGAATCACTATTGCTTATGTTGAAAATTGAACTACTTCTTAGCATTGACATATCCAATATGGAATTTGTTTCACAGCTGGCCACTAGTCTTATACAGTACACATTACAATATATACACGCAAGATGTTCTTTTTCCAAAATATACATTATATAATTTGATTTATTTATATAATGTAAATATTCCGATATTATTTAAAACAAAATCTAAATAACTCTTTTTCCTATGAGATTTTATAACTGCTGAAGCCAGTTGGAATAGTAGTGAATTGAAGAACGAAGGGAAAATCTATAAAGGTTTTTGAGTGGCTTTGCTAACATTTAAAAAGTACTGTTTTTGAAGCACAATTAATAAAAGTTGCTGTCAAGTCAAGTTTAAACCGATTTCTCTCTTTGGTATTGACTAATAGAATTGTATCGCAGAACTTTTTCGCTGCTTTTCAAATTATTTACTCACAAGCCGTTACCACAACTTTTACCTCAGTTCTTTCACGTAGTTTCATCTTACATTTTCTTCTAGAAATAAACGTAATTTAGTTGCCGATCGCAATCAATTACTCTCAGTATATACAGGGGCGGATGCACGCAGTTTCCAACTGCTTCTACAGTATAGTTGGGTCGCCACTGCCTCTACCTGTTATAAGTGGGCTCAAAGTTCCCGGTACCCTTTGTCCTCTTTCCATTTCATAATGCGTATCTAATGGAATATCTGAAATGGATATTAGTCAATAAACTTTGCAAAAAAACACTAAATAAATCAGCACTTACTAGTTTCAAGAACGGTTTTAGTAGGAATGAAAGTAGCCACAAAAATGGCGCACAAGACTAGAAAGGCTCCAAACACATAAGGCGGCCCTGGCATGAGCTGAAATAAAGGCATTTTGTTATTTGAATATCTTTACCTCCATTTTTCTAAATGCCGTATTTCATCTGTATGGTAGGATATACAGGGTGGTTCACTAACGACGTGGTCGTAATTTACTTTGTTAATGCCATTATTTCAAGAAATTGTTTCAAATAAAACTTGAGACAGAATCGAAATATTCACATTCTATTGAATTTGCAACAAAAATCTAATTATTTTTCATTCTGCACTGATTTTGGGTTTCTACATAGACCACCCGGTATTTTAAAACATTATTTTAAATTACGATAAAATAGCACCTTTTTGTAGTTCTACATAAGTTTTATAGAAAGTAGATAAAAAATAGTAATGAAAATTAATTATCACTACAAATTGAGATATTTGCAAAAAAATAATAAGAGATTTGGCAACGATGTTGTTGGTTTGTTTGCATCTATAGAACTCATTTCTTTATCGTTAACATTGCGTAACAATATGTTGGTTGCTGTATGCAATAAAAATGAATACAATTTACTATAAACTTTTTCCAAAAAAATATGTTGAATTTTTGAACAAAAACATTATTTATTTAAAATTTGAATTTGTTCATTGCAATGGAATTATAGCTATCGGATTATCAGATAATTAGAAAACACATGAATAAAACACTGCTTTCGAATAATTCAAATGAATTACAACTATCGAATAATCCGATTGAACCTCTTCTGCACTCGGACGCTGCTGTCACTTCACTCTCCCCATGGTTCTCGTCGTCGCTTATATAGTTTCCTCCAGGTAACCCAGAAGGTTTTCGAAATCTCCAGTCCAGGTGCGAAATTTCCCGCTTGTCAGTGTAATATTTGACAGTAAATGGGGCCGAAATGGGGCTCCCATTTACTGAAATACCATGAATTTCGATCCCCCATTCCAAACGTGAGTACCCCAGGCCATTTCCGTTACAATATTTTAGGCCAGATATGCTCTATATCCGATGACTTCGTTGTACAAATTTGCAGATAGATCGTACATCGGGTTCTTAAAGGTCAAATACGCCATAGACCGTGAATCACCCTGTATATAATCATTTGCAATATATGAGTTTTTAGTGAGATTTAATCATAAATTTTTTTTTATGGATTCCCTAAATATTTCTAGACGACTCCCCCAGAGAAACAACCGCAATTTTAAATCATGCTAAAGCACATTTTGCATGAATACAATTCTTACCTCCGTGTAAGATTCAAGAGTTTGAGTGGAATGTGTAGCATTTTGATTTTCTCCCTCGTTCAAATCAACGTGAAACATGTAGAAAATTATTCCAAACATGGCAGGTCCTAGACCATTGCAAAGTCCCCTCATGCCAGTAACCATTCCTGAAAAATAAGATTATTTTTCAACCATTGACCAACTCATTGGAATGTATACGAATGAACAACATTTTTTGACTTAGTAAACAAGAAATAACTAAATCTAGATTTGATTAAAAATCAGATCATTGGACGTGCATTACCCTGGACAACTCCTTGTCGATCAGCAGTCGTATGAACTGAAACAAATGCTGAGATGGCCGGGTAGGTTATAGACCCGATAGAGGCCAAAATACCAGCACCCCACATCATCCACATGGTGGTACCGAAACCATACCACAAGAGTTGAAGCATCTCGAACAGTAAACCAAGTATGATGGTGTGTTTGGCTCCGAGATTTTTTATTAAAATACCTGAAACAATATTCACATTTGTTCCTATAAATCTCCTACTTATTGTGGAAGTTCGTCCTACCTAAACATAGTTGAGTTATAACGGCCAGCAACCCAACTAGCCCCACAAATACCGCTACCATTTTGGAGCTCCAACCCATTATTAGCTTTAAGTAAACAAATATACAACTATACTGCCCCGACTCCGGTAAGTAGCTTAGGAAGACTGTTATGCACAGTAGTAGGATTGTCGGGTCTTGACCAACATTTCTAAAATGAAAAAAATATGTCCGATGAAACACCAAATTGTACACAATAATTGCAAAACAAGTTAAACAGATGCAGAAAATTATACGCGGGAGTTGTGTGATAACTTCTTATGACACGGTGTGAATGGATTGGAATGCGTAACGGCGTCGTTATGTCTGTCATAAATAAAGACAATAGCTACGCAGTTCTCTCTCGCACGCACACGCCTCTCGCGAGTTCCATCTGATTCCATTAGGCCGGTCGTCTGTTATAATAGTGTGTATGCTGTGGTCCGATCGTGTGAACATAATAGTGTGTAGTCCGTGGGTCGGTCTCTTTGGATGCGTTTTCGTCTGAACTGCTTTCGTCAGAAATCGTGAGAAAAGGAGCTAATGATCCAATTTCATTGCAATGTTTCTCGTTCGCTAGATCCGAAATCATTCGTGAGAATTTGCACGAAGGATTGTAAGTAAAATGTAACCTTCGGCCGGACGTCCTTTGGAAGGAATTAGTCATATATGGGTATCGTCCACTGCATCTGTTATGTATCAAATAAGCACATTTATACATAGTAATTATATATCTTCCGAGAAGACAATTACAGTTTAAAAGAAAAAAAACTATTGGGCTGATGATACATTAGCAAAACCAAAAGAATTTGGAGAATTCCATGATTTATATGAATATTTTAATGTTGATTAGTCTTCTGTTAGATTTTTATTTAGAAAATTTAGAAAACAAACTACAATCGAGCAAGATAAAATCGAGTGGAACAAATCGTTTCTTATAACAGTTATCATAAACCAATTGTCACTTTCGTAGGATTGTAGGAGATGATGATAACGTAAATACCAGCGAGTCAACTGCAACTATTGAAGAATGTTAGATGTTGTAAATATAATATAAATTTTCATTCAAAAGGAAAGTAAATTACCTTTTTACCTATTCATGATACATTTATCAATTATTAGAATTTAACTTAAACAAGAATATTGAAACTATAAATTAGTATTGCCATAATGCGTTAAACGAGTTCAATATTTTATGGTTTCTATTAATAATATAAAGTTATCACTTCTGTCGGGAGTCCGGTGTCCATCACATTTTTTTATTTCAATAGTTTAAAAATGTACCCATGAAATGTGTTATACGTATGTTTCAGTTTTTAAATCATCATCAAATGAAAGCTTCTACAAAGACTTTATTTTAAACAAAATAATATATTTAGATAGTTTATAATAAAATTTATTTAAGTAAAAATCAAAATTCGCATACAATCAAAATATGTGTTTTCTTCACAACTAACAAAGCTTCAAGGTTGAACTGGTAAGAAGAGAAAACATATTGAAGCTCAATATCAACCTCACAAAACTGACGATTGGCCATATTCATTTTCACCGTAATTATTTTCATTTGTTCAATAAACTGAGGATCTTAGAAATTACTTAAAGGCCTGATTTTTTTTCTAAATGTTGGTAGACTGATACAGATTAATGGAAACTTATTTATCCGATCACCTCAAAGGTTCCAGAAATCGATTTATTATTTATAATAATCATTAAATAGAATTATTTGAGAGTGAACACTTGAAGTGTATATTATGATTTCTAGCGTGTAATTTGATTTTCACGTTTTTTTCTCGAGCAAATAAAGTTGTATCCGAGGTTATGACAGTTTTTCTACAAAATGAGAGTTAACTTATTGTCATTTACAGTCTTTATAGAATCTGACTTTCAGTTGACTGAAGACTCACACATTTCGAAGACTTTTAAATCGTGAATCCATCAGATAAAGAAATGTTTGATTATATGGAAGCCATTAAAATAGCGGATGTTAACCACAAACGCCTGGCTGTTAACATGATATGTATGAAAATCAATCAACATCATCTGGTAAATTAACTTACCTTAAAGCTGAGAAAGGATCTGCTTGTTCCCAACTTATCGGAGAGACTCGAACTTTTTCTGGCAAAGATTCTGGAACGGCAACAAGAATGAAGAATACATCTAAAATAGCTACTGCTGTCGCAAGTGCAACGACTAGAGAGAGCGACCATCTAAAACAATAAATAAAAAGCAAATTTTAAATTGATTCATTTTAGTCGGAGATCAGAGAGTAGGGACAAATAATTTCGAGCTTTATACAGATACTTTTCCAAAATTATCTACAGTGTTCATACAATGCAATATTATAATTCTCCAGTTATCGTTGATAACCCGTTGTTTTATCAGACTATGAAGGCTTTCACGGCCGGTTAAATCACATTTAAGAATGTGATTTAACATTCTTAAATGTAATCCGTTGTTTTCACAAAGCGAATGGGTCAGACTTTAATTGTTCGAGAAAACATTAAAAGGCTTGTTTAACTAATATATTGACTGTTATATCCACATAAGTTGAGAAAAAAACGGCAATAATTTCAGTTACTTGAAAGTCTTACCTGTCCATTAAATAAGCTCCCAAAGCTGGAGAAATTACCATACTGGCTGCAAATGTGCCACTAACTAATCCGTAAGCTAATGATCTTTCTTTTTCATCTGTTACATCGGCTACATACGCGAACACAACGCTGAACGTAACCGCAAACACACCTAGAAGAAAATGATTCAGATTAAACTCAATTTGAACTACTAGAGTTCTTTTAAATATTGTACTTCTTAAGTGCAACCATCAACGACATTAATTGAAAAAAAAGGTTGCAATGATAAAGTATTATTCAATTTAAATTTCCGCTCGAAATAAGCTAATGGAAAAATTAAAACTTTTTTCGAATTTCGATTTTTTCCGGATATCTCCGGAAGTAGCAGGAATTTTAAAAAGTTTCAATGAGCATTTTAGTAAGCTCTAGACTGCGCAACTTTGGCCCAAATTAACCAATCACGTGTCTAGTATGGTTACCGAGATGTCCATGGTTGAGCTCCAAACACGGACACCCTAGATAGAGTTATAATGGTATGTGTTGTTTTTTTAAACAGTTAAAGTCGTAAGTTCTAGTTCAATCTTCGTCTGTACAGTTCTCTTGTTCTTTCGCAGTCCGTGTCCTCCAGGTTATATCTTACAGAGTCTATTTTGTTCCTGATTTTTTGTTGGCTACTGATAGCAACACTTTAACAAGAAACAGATCATTTGAATACCAAGCAATAAACGAAATATCAGTAAGCGTCCGTCGTATAAAAATGATAGGTTTAATGGCTCATAAATGAATTGTCGTCAACGTGCTCCAGTTTAGTGAACAATTATTTTAAACTGTACGTTTACGCGGTTGTTTTTGATAAGATTATGTTAACTGTAGGTTCAATATAAAAAATAAAAAGAACTGTAAAAACCTTATCAATAAACATTTCCATATTTACATGTTCGTGGGCTATTCAAAGCGAAACATGTAAATCCTGAAACCGATTGTGTTCTGAATTTACATATTCAACTTCATGAAACTAAACCACTGGCTTCTCTTTTGATTTCAGCAATTTTATTTACTGTAATACTCTACAGTTTTTAAACTTGTTATAAGTTTTATTCCAGCTTCCCTAATAAAATTCTGTTTAAGAAAATATAAATTTCTTTCAACTCACCTGATATTGAGATCATGGCAAAGAACCAAAATGTGTTGATAGTCATAAGTGGAATTGGCAAGCATGTGAAAAATACAGTCACCAAAAGGAATAGTTTCCTGGAACAAAGATTGGATTAGAAAAACACTTGTGATATATCGTATCGTGCATAACCCTTTGTAATGTCTGTATTATCTGTTCTGATAGCAGGACCGAATAGAATAGAAAATCTGTCAGTCGAATAGAAAATTTCTCAAAAACATTTCTTCCCTATATTCATGGCTATCGTCAAACATAGCACTGATGAAGAACTGAATAAAAGTAGAAACGCCGGCCAGTTTGGAAAGTAAACAGCGTTTTAAACCAGTCCCAATCCCGCTATCAGAACAAATATTAGGCTTAGGGCACGCTACTACACGCATAGTTTTCAAAGTCTTTAAATAAGAACGGTAATTACTTTCCTCTTAAAAGGATTCATTACCTCATAGTTTAGGTTTTAATTACCTGCCACAAACGTCGCTAAGGGCTCCGACGAGAGGAGCGCTCAAAAAGCTGAGAATTCCTTTAATTCCCATGATCAAGCCATTCATTAAAAAGGTGTGATCAGGGAACGTTGAATTCAGCACCGAAATGACGGGCATTGTGAGCAAACCCCATGCAAAAAACTCTAAGAAAATTACCACCAGGGCATGGTATAATGACGGTCGACCAATGCCGGAGGTCTGAAAAAGAGAACAGAAAATTATTTTACAAAATCGCAATGTGAAAAACAGATACATCGACTTATACTAGTTTTACATTCCTTCATTCCCTAAAATGTTGCAAATTCTAACATTTTAACAAGTCATTTTACGCAGTATACACGTGTTTCATATATAGTTCATTCATGACTCAAGTTATAGATAAGATTATTTCTTTCCACGATACTTTACCCACAAGGATGGGGGCAAATTGTTCTCGGAATAATAAAAGTTGTAAATTTGCGATGATTAAGTCACAACAGTAACAGTAAAATACAATTTCTCAATGTGAACATTCATTTACAGTTTCATTGTGGCTTTTTCGATAATAACCAGAAATCGCAAACCTAATAAAATCGGATGCAAAATTCTGCTCATATTCATGCAAACGTGGGTTTTTAAAAATATGATTTATTGATCACCACAATACACTTTTTTAAGATAACGAATCAAATATTTTTTTATACATATACATACAGCTAAATACAATTTAAAATTAACAAATCATTTCAGGAAAATTTGTTATTGCAGTAGTTTGGACATAAAGAATCCAAATTGCGCATTGTTTCTTAAAACAGTTTACTGAATATAACAAATAGATATAAATTACAGTTAAGACAGTTCTACATATGTGTATGTAAAGGAGTATTTGCAGCCATTGGTTAATATTTGATGATTACGAACAATAATCTATTTTCGGCTCCGAGTGTTTAAAATCGTTCTAGTTTCCATTGCATTTCCAGACTAATCATCGGTAATTATCCAGAAGTTTTAAATACCCGTATTGGTCAATGATATATTACATATTAATAGTTGTTTTGCTGCTTAATGTAAAGCACTCATATTTTTGTTAATTCTTCATAAAATTACATTTGAAGGGGTTAAACACAAAAGGGTGCAAGTGATAAATAAAAAAATGGACAAGTTTAAAACTTGAGTGAAATATTGCTAATGAAATAAAATATAAATAATGTGATGGCAATAAAACAGAACAAATAGCAAGGAACTAGTGGCAAATTTTTCGCAGTTTGAAACCATTTCTATAAAAAAGTCGTGAAGGTTTTCATCTGCGCCCTCACTGATTCTGGTAGTTTTCTTTTTGTTGCGGATTGTTTTTTTATATTTTCTGTTTTACACTGCGCAAATACTCGTGGTGAGTTGATGAATGTAAGATAAAGGTTGGATGAAATTGTAACCATTTCTTGAAAATCTTTTGGAAAAATATTTCGGCACTCTTCTCTTTAAGCTGCAGCAGTTGACACTTCTTCCCTCTCATGGCGAGGCCCAAGTACTCCAGTTTTCGTCGTTTGATGGTTAGTACCACTTCCGCTTCTTTATCCATTCTCCGCATGAATTCAACGTTCGTCACTTTGTCCATCCCCGAGACTCCAAGCAACCTCCGATATACCCACATTTCAAGGGCCTCTATTTTCTTCGTATTGGCCTTGTTGAGAGTCCACGTCTCCATTCGATAGAGGAGCACAGGGAAAACATAGCATATAACCAGTCGCATCTTCAGCTTTAGATTGATGTCGTGACTGCCAAGAATGCTCTTGATGTTGATGAAAACGGCTCGCGCTCTTTCAACTCGTATTCTGATTTCCTGAGTGAAATAATTGTTGTTATTGGCTCTCATTCCCAGGTAGTCATACTTAAGTATGCGCTCTATGGGGCTACCATGCATGTAGATGTCATCGCTCACCCTCCGTTCTTTCGAGATAATCATAAATTGAGTTTTCTTAACATTGAGTGTCAGGCCCGGTTTCTCACTTGCTGTAACTACTTTGGTAAAAATTTGTTGAATGTTTTCTAGAGTTTCTGCGATTAGGGTCGTATCGTCGGCATACGTAATATTATTTATAGGCCTACCGTTTATTTCTATACCCATCTCTTCTTCATTTAGCGATTTTTTCATAACCTCTTCCGAATAAATGTTAAATAGCAATGGCGACATCACGCAAACTTGCCTAACTCCTATTTTAATTTGGACTTCGTCGGTTATATCAGTTTCAACTCGAACCACTGCTCTCTGGCCATAGAAAAGGCCCGTTATTAGTCTTGTCTAGGGTATCAAGCTGTTTTTTAAGTACTATCTCGACAAGTTGGTCGTGTCTGTCTTTAGCAAATGCTTCATTATAATCTATAAAACATGTATATATATCCTGGGTTACATCTAAACTCCTCTGAACTAAGATATTGACCACTCAGGATTAAACGTGGATCGTGGGGATGATTGTTTCTTCTGCCTCCTTGATCATTTCTATTACTATGGCGTAGCCTCCAGGGGCTCTGTTATATTTTGATATATGAAGAGCATGTTGTATTTCCTCCTGTGTTATTTTGGAGATGTCGTCCGCCCCACATTTCTCACTTTACTAGATTTAATCGTTTCTGGTTTCTTTATTTGTGAGATATATAGGTTTAGATAAAATTGTAATTGTAAAATGTGTATAGGTCTTGGTCATCTTTAGTATTTCCTTCTTATTTCTGGTTTCCCGGTGTTTGGAGTCTTTAGGGCTATTAATTCTTTCCTACCGTTGTTCCTCCGTAGGTATCTCATGTTTTTATTATTGTCAATTGCATTTTCTACTTCTGCGAATCCTTGCGTATCATTTTTCTTGTTTCTCCTGTGATCCCGCGATATTCTTCGGTGTTTTGTTTGCCTTGGCCGTACAAAGTCCTTCTTTTTTCTATCAGCTGAATCGTTTCCGCTCTTAGTTTGCTTGTTTTTCTCTTTTGCGATATTGAGTGTTGTCTCTTTAATTATCCTTGATAGGTGTGTTGTGTTGTCACTTGGGGTCACTGTTGAGCTTATATTTTCGCTTAATTTGACTTTCAATTCGTTTTGGTATATGATATTGGTTTCTTTTAGAGTGCTACTATCTATTGAGTCTGTGTCGTCTTTAATATATGCTTTCGGCTTCTGTATGCATAATTTAGCTCTGACTATCCGATGGTTGCTTCCTCTGTTGAAAGAGTTTAGAAATGAGATGTCGGTACAAACTTTCTTGGACGATGATAGAATATAATCGATTTTGTTACGTGTTCTGTTGTCAAGGCTCATCCAGGTCTATTTTCTTTGTATTTGTTAAAAAAGGTGTTCATTGCATAAAGTATTTTGTTCTCGAGAAAGTTGCATAATATATGTCCTCGTGTGTTTATTTCCCCTAGTCCTTGATTACCGATGTAGTGTTCGTCATCGGATAGCTTTTTCCCAACAATAGCCATGAAATCGCCAATAACCAGGTCATTATTACATTTGTCTTTGTCTAGTGCACTCCCGATGTCCTCATATAGAATATCTGCTTCTTCGTCTTCGTGAGTTGATGTTGGTGCGCATATCTGAATTATTCTGATTCGGTAGTCCTGAGACAACTCCAAGGTTACATATGCTACTCTGTCCGAGATTCCGTTGTAGCTTTGAATGCTTCTTGAATCATTCTTGGGTGTATTAGGAAAGACGAAAACAACAATTCTTGACTGATATTTTGTACATTTAGTTGTTTAATACAAATATGAGAGTTCAATGCCGCGATTCTGGACAATTTCTGTCAGTGTTATTGTGTACAAACAAATTAAAATATATAAAACATTAAATATCACAAAACACATGTTTGTACATAACAGTCTTAAAGCGTCATAAGGCCGAAACGATTTACGGAAACATATCTTATTTTCTTATACCTATTTCTTATGAATGTTGCACTGAACAAAAAGTCTCCAAAATTATGCGCCATTAGTTCTGAATCACCCTGTATATGAACTCTACTTGTTATGTAGATATAACTTCTATACATTACAGTATTTTTTTCAATTATAAAGCAGTAACACCCAAAAAAATCAAATGAAAATTTAAAGCCAAAACAGTCTAAATATTTAAGAACTTACCCATGCTTTTAAGAATAGAAATAAAATTAATTCTCTTCTTTCTTTTGGCTTTACTGCTACTTCGAAATTATTCTCAACTTCCAAATCCGATTGTGTATCCGAGTTCATTTTAATTAGACTTTTGCACAGAGAAACTAGTAGAACTTTACGGTACTGGTTTAGGAAAAAATAGAGATGGAAATCTCAGCACCACGTCAAATTGGATAAAGAAGCTTTATTAGCGCACATTGTCTTCACGCTTCGATGCCTTTATCTAAACTACGACACTAACTCCGATAAAACCAGTAATCAGTTAATCCTCCATATGGATTTTGGCAAAATGACACATACCTACCTATTTACTGACCCGATTAATTGGAAAAGTGTAGACATCTTACAAATCAACACGAAACACATTTTTATATCTTTTGATCACAATTAACGTGATGGTTTTGATTATTAGAAATTGTTCTCAATAATCTAAATATAAACAAAATTAACTAAATTAATTTAAAAAATATTCTCTTTTTGAATTGGTATCCAAAATTTGCATTGTGTTGCAAATGAATAAAAAATAATTGTTCAAATGAAGAAACAGGTCACAACATGTATCAAATTGAACAAGCTTTGTAATAATTAATCACATGTATTTGAATGTATTAGGTACTCACCGGAAAACTCAAATAGCATCTTTTAAATCTTCTAAAGTTGAGCACATATCTTTTGATACAATAATAGAACACTAATAGGCACATAGTATGATCATATCCCTCAGATGGAAAGTTAAAAACTAAATAGTACTAAAATTCAGTCACACTAACTAGGAAATAATCGATCACTCATCGGTCATTTCAAACCACTCGAAATGGATGTTCAAAGAAAACTCTCACTTGGAGAGAAAAACAATACGCACCTAATAAAAAAATGTCAATACTTATTTACATTGATATCATCAGTCTAATCGGCGAATTGTCAATGACTATAGGTACAGGAATTATAAGAGCATGTGAATATGCACTATTTAATTTTCACTGTCATCACCTTATCAAGACTGAATCGAAAACTAAAATCCGAGGTTCCAATGCTATATTGTTTAGATTCGTCTTTATCATTTGTGATAAAACACTGATAAAACCATGCAAATAAGCTCTCTAGATACATTTTTACATACATCGAGTCTGTGGTACTGTTTAAATCTGAACTATTTCTGTTCTCACCTAATTCGAACTACATTCTTTGTTCCCAGAAGATTTTATTTTTATTTTTGTAAGATTTGAAAAATCCCCAAGTGTCATAACGTATCGAGGAGTGTGATTTTATTATATGAACAATAGAGAAATTAGTCTCTATTTTCGTAGTTCATATCATTCATAATTTGGATCAAGACATATTTTATCTATTCTTTTAATAGAGACGCATTGAGTCCAACTGTTAGTAATTGTAATTTGAAATCTTTCTTATTAGCATTAATATTACACAATGTTCTTCTTTTGCGTTAAACGTTATCAACGCTTCATCTTCTGTGTCGCCCAGCACTTCAGCAAACTTATTTGATTTCAATTCATAATTCATTCAACAGGTTTATATTTCGCAATTCATTTTTTATTAGGTATTTTACATTATCTTGAATGAAAACTATGACCAAGCGGTCATTTGCAAAGAAGAAAGGACGAAAATACAAGACTATATAGAAAACTAAGAAAAAGAGCCAGAAAATTAATGAGAACAAAGAAGAGGCTGCACGAGCAACGAAGACTTGAAGAAATGGAAAGAGATAGCAACCATAACAGGTCCAGAAAGTTCTATAAAGAAATTTCAACTACAAAAAAGGCTTCAGACCTAAGGCGGAAACCATACGTAAGAAGGAAGCATAACGACCAACAGAAACGAAATAGGGGACAATCAAAAAGCAAACAAAATAAACAGACTACAACCGAGTACCAAACTGCAGAACCGCCGGTAGAAGAACCCACATACGGGAGTTCCACTTCAGAACTAGTTGACGGTTTATTTTCAGTCTCTACTAATTTATTACAATCCTCAGCATTAATTTATTTTTTTTTCAAATTGAGGAATGCATTTCCTGAAATATCTCCGATTACAATCACAAGAGTTGGTTTCAATAGCTCTAGAATTTGTGGGTTCTAATCATAAACTTTCTTAAAATCTAATGATAAAAGCGATATGATTCTGAGCTCCCGTACGCGGAAATGACTTAAACATGTCCGTGCAGATCAGAGTATGAAGGTTTTCACTTTAGTACTAACATACAAACGAACGATCGTTTCTGAAGCATCGCAATTCACCGCAATCAAGAGTGGAGGTGTCAAAAATTATGGAGGTTTAAAGCCATACTAAGCCTGCGATCATCCAGAGGTAAACGGGAGATCATTTCGCTGCAGTGCCTCAACAATTGCCTATAGAAGACATCATTCCCATGTCGATAGTGGTATATGTATACCTCCAACCAATCCTCCAGATCAAAAAAGTCCAAGTCCCACTGTAGTCAAGAGAACGGAGGACTGAGGAGGATAGGAAGGTCGGAACGTTACTGGATACTACCACATGCACATGAACAGAAGTCCAGCACGTATTCTTCGGACATAATTCAAAAAACCACCTACCGGACTCATAAAAGACTGTCAGCCGTTTCAGGGAACATAAATGGTCTAAAACATCAGAAGCTTGACCACCGAGACTATGGATTACCGAAGATTCATAAGTCAGAAGTGCCACTTGGACCAAATGTGAGCACTATAGTGTGTCCACCTACAAAGTCGCCACCAGATTATTCGCCAAACTCTTAAAACCAAAAATTGACCGCACTGAGAGCTTCAACTAGAATTGAAGACACTTGAAAAGTTAAAATGTGTTTACACTTCTTTTTTACGATGACGCCAGTGGAAGTATTCACAGAACAGATTCAAGGGTTGTTTCCTTACGATATAGTCAAACTTGTAACTAACCAAAATGCTTGTACAAGTTTAAAAAACATAAAAACGTCTCTCTCATAGCGAAAGAGTTTATCATTATAAGATAATTCTTGTCAGCGTCTCGCTTCTTTTGCCAAACAAGTTAGAAATTTTTTATTGCTAATACTTTAATAGGCGTAAATAAACAGTTTAACTTTGTGTACTATGTCTCATAAAACAAATGCCTTGTCTATCACCGACCGCACTGAAACTCACACTGCACTATAATAATAATGAAACAAAAACTTGGATGAATTGTTATCCTGTAATCAATAAGTTGCAATCGTACTGAACGGGAAAAATTCAACTGTTACCTAAATAATTAATGACCACGTCTTTAATCAATAAATTATTTATGGGTAGTAATAATTATAGCTTTCTATTGCGGAATAGTAATTAAGTACATGATTGGTATAATTTTTCGCATTATTCCAGAAAACCGAATTTTCCTGTATAGAACACACGATCGGGACGAAGTCTACTGATGATCTGTGACCAATAAAAATATATTTCAATGATTAATCTTAAAATGAAAAGATAAAACATGTTAAGCGCTTCATACAACGCAAATAATAGAATGGGCAATTTTCACGTAATTACTGATAGCTTTGTAGAATTAATGAAGTATCGGATGCATGACTATACAAAACATTGCTTGCTACAAGGATTTATCATCGATTTTTCCAAGCTCAGATCTAATCTTTACAACCTACAAATGCTATAAACTCGAATCTTATCATGAGACCAAATTAAATAAAAGCATTTGAAACACTTTTCAAAGATTGCCCTAAATATGAGTGAATCAAACTTCATATGTATCTTCAAATCTAATAGTGTTAACAGCTATTAGGTGGTACATACATATAAATTTAGAAAATACATTTAAATAAAACTAATTGAATGTCAGTTAAATTTAATATGGAAGAAATATTGTTATTGATGAGCATTACCCGCAGTCATAATCTAGTTTAAATCTAGTTAAAGCTAATAAGAACGATTAAATCTACACTCACTTTCAAAAGTTTTACACCCCCCTGTATTTACTACATACGTTTAATTTATACAAAATTGTTTTATTGGTAAATAAAACATACTTGTTTACAAGTAAAGGAACTGATTGAATAATAAAAAAATTGTTTACCCCTTTAAAATTGTGATGCTGATTGATCACTAGTAGCCGGCATTAGTATCTGAATCGTGCAAGAATCGTGAAGCATGCCTAGAATCGAGTTGTCAGATCATTTTCAATCGGAATAATCCACCAAGAAATGCCCAAGATCTTATTATTGCTGCTACAGAGGAATGGAAAAATATCCCTCAGGAAGTAATCAATAATTTGATTATTGGAATGGATATACGTGTGAATGCGTTGTTAAGAAGTAGATACTCCAATACTAAATATTAATTATGTTGTTGAATTTATTATTTTCAGTTGTTCTTTAAAAATTGCATTTTTTATATTAAAAATTTTTGCATCCGCACTGTAATTTTCTTTTTATAACTGATAATTCGTTGGCATTAAATCTATTTTGCGGTTTTAGAAGCTTTTAATCTATATTTAACACCGGGGCCTGCAAGGTTTTACCAAATTTTAAAATGTCCAAATAACTAGGGGGTTGAAAGAAGACTTTTGAAAGCGAGTGTACTTAAAATTCGGATTTCATATACATACAAACTTACTTTTCTGTCTGTGGATTAGAACATTTTCCACTTGCAGTTGTTTTAGAAACCTGCACGTATTCTTCTTACTAATACAACTTCAAATATCCATCTGAATAAAGTGTTTCAAAAATGAGCATAAACTTTCTTATTTAACTAAAAACTCACATTTTATCGAACATGGTTTGATTGTTTACCCCAATTGTATTAACAACAAAACAATATTTACAAATCCATTTATTCTCAATAAGTAAACAATCTTTGAAAAGGAGTTGAACTGAAACTCCAGGATACATTTTTGAATGCTTATTAGCGCGCACTTATTTAGTATCAAATAGTTGGACACTGTTATTAAAAATTGCCAAAAATGCCATTATTTTTTAATGGCGCTTATCAATTTTCTTAGCATCATTCAGATGACAATTGCATCCTGAAGTAGATTATTTATTTAAGCATTCGGAATACCAAACATCAGTCGTTGTAGAATTTTTCTGAATCATTTAGTGAACGATTGTTGAATTATATGGCGTACCTACTTAACAAGCCAAGGATACTGATAAGTTACGCAATTTCTTTTTTATATTTGCATGATAGCGATACTATTTAAGTATCAGGAATGCCACTTTCAAACGATACCAACAAAATTTAGGACTGAAATTAAACGTTTTTATCTTTCAAACAAAATTTAATTCCGAATCCACAAACGGGCTTTCAGCTATCTTCGAAATCGCAGGTTTTCACTTGAAACGCTCTGCAAGATATTTTTCTACACACAAATATATTTTTTTTCGTGAAAAATCGCTCATCATTAAACCTGGGATGTTATCACGCAAAATTAGCCGTTTAATCAAACCATGCTAAAGAAAGTTCACTTAAAATCAGAAAATCAGTACTTAAAGTGTACAATATACAGGATGGGCCTGTGAAAAGTTTCCACCACTAGTTTTGCAGTTGTTGAGCAAAAAAATACTCGACCACGTCAATTTTTGCTCAAAAACGGATTACTTTTTCCTCTACTTTGTATACAAGAAAAAGCTGCGTTTCCTAAATATAAAAAATTAAAAATAATTAACGTTTTCGACTATAAAATCTTTCGATTATAAAATTATAAGTTCGCTGTATAAAATCTTGGTGAACACTTTTCATTGGTCCACCGTGTATATTGGACTCGGTATGATCAATTTCGGTTGCCAACTAAATTTTATTTAAGATTCTAAACGAGCTGTAAACTGTTGATGCAAAAGCTACGTAAATCGAAATATTTGCAAAGCAGTGAAAATCATTTCCTTGTCATTTTTTGTGCAAATATGTCTAAACTTATATTCTCTATTCAAGTGGACTAAAATAATTAGGTTCAAATACCCATTGCGACTAATCCACACAAATAGTCCAAAATATGGCTTTTAGGCCGTTCAGCAGAACGCGTTCTAAATTATAATAAAATTGTTTCTTTAAGAAATGTTTGAATTGCTGATGTATAATTTTAACATCCAGACACGTATATACTGACTCATAAAGTAAACTTTTTTTGTCGCCGCTTTGGTTCCTTTTTATATTATTTATTAATGATGTAATTTTTTTAAAGTTCAATATCAATAGATAACAATAAAATATATTTCTATTTTACGCTATCCTTTAGACATTCGACATTTTTGTGTGCTCGATGCGTTCTCCTCTCCCAAAGAAACGAAAGCCAGAAGGCATTCAGAATAGTTTGGAAAAGGTAGTAAGAAACTCCCTGTATACTGGATTATCTGGTTCAAAAGAAGACGATCTGACCAAACTTTTATTAAGAAAAAGTTTTTGACGCCCCTGTTATTGATGGTGAAAGTTCTGAAAAAGTTATGTTTTTTGAAACATCGGGAGAATGGTATGATGGATTGGATAGCACCCTGTATATTTTTTGGGAATAGCGTTCTAAATAGAGATGATAACGTAATGACTTTAGTTAAAATAATGTATTTCAAAAGTGGTCTGAAAAACAAATTAAAAAACGTCTTCAAGTACAACGCTCTCCCCTAAAACTGACGATGCACGCATGAGTCGAAAAAAACCTGAAAACAAAAATTTACCACTCCGGAAAAATCCGGTTTTCATTGAGCATAAAATGCTTATTGTGCGCCTGATCTGAGTTGTTGTTGAACTGGATTGTTTCATGAAAATATGTCTTACATAAGAACACGTTCACAGCGAGTTTCAGTAAAATACATCGTACCATTCTCCCGATATTTCGAAAAGGATAAATTTTTTGAAGAACTTTGACCATTAATAGCAGAGGAGCTTACGGGACACCCTGTATATTGATTTAATCAACCGTCAATACCATATTGTGTTAGCCTTTATTACCAATAAAAGAAATGTATGGATATTTTCAAACAAATATTTGGGAATTAACCATTTCTTTTAACAAGTATTACATTATCGCATATTTTTTGTGATGTAAAAGTTGTGCGATTTCAATTTTTTTTTTCGAGCTAGTGCTAATGAACTGATCAAGTAGAAGATTACGTACACAAAAAATGTAAAAGAATGAGTGTTACGTCCAAAAGACTGTTTGGTCTGAAATTAATAGGAGCGTCTTTTACATTCAAAGTTCTTCTGTTGAAAATGTTAGTAAATATTCGATGAAGTTGATTGATATTCAGTTATAATTAATATAAAATGCTTGATAAACTCGGAACTAGTTTATGAGGGACAAGCATTCGCGCGGTTATTTCTTCATAGTTGCATTCTAGAAGGCGGGTACTCCTTTTGGACCTTGCACAACTCAAAGATAGTGTTTATCATGACAAGTTAGGCGCAAAGACTAGTGGCTTTCCATTATAATTATTTCGCGTGTTCTATCAGTCAATGTTATATTGTTTCTAGTTGTGAGGTATTTTGCGTAAATTTCCTCTAATATTGTTTCCGATCCGGAAATAGCATTCTGTACCACTTAGAGAACAAGATACTAATATTGTTAATATATTGGATAGATACTAATATGGTCATAATATTGGTCAAAGGTATTAGAAAGGTACCTGAGGATTATTATTGAAGCCTACGATAGAGATAACATTAAGCCTTCGATAAGAATTTTGAGTGAAGATTTGACGACCTAAACAAATTACAACCTTTACAAAAATATCTCGGAATAAATTTCACTTTGGACGCAACTTTGTGCTAGTTAAACAAAGTATTTTTAAATAAAAAAATCAGAATAGACCAGCTATTGCTACCTCCAATTTCATAAATGTCTTGATTCAAAGTTCAAACTTTTGCATTGAACTAGCAAACTAACATAAATTCCAAAATAAGTATTAAGTACTGTATTAAAAATGTTAGTACGGTGATTAAAGTAATGGAAGGAACGAATAGTTCAACTTATTGCATTCTAGCAGGGCAACGATTAGTGTATTTGGATTTCAAGGAGCGCTTCGCATTGAATTTTCTATGTCAATGGGCCAATTCATGATCGTTATTTTATAGCCTAAAGTTTAAATCAACTAAACATCGACTAAACATGCTTTTGTTCTTCAAAACACTGATTCTTGCTAAACTTCATCAAAACTCTCGAGGAGTTGGGGATAACTCAAGAAGCTCAACTAGATGGAATGTTATTTGTTACAAGTTTAATTATATTTTACATTTTGGACATCATATTTAATACAATCAATTTTAAATATTGATAATAAAATTGCGTTTTAACAACCGCTTATGGAAATAAAGAAACGAATGAACGCTAACAACGTTTTGACGTATCATCATTCTTCAGGATTCCTAAAGAATTATTTCGGTATTTAACATTCCATTTAGCAACTCCATTAGACAATTTAAAAAGTTCTTGTGTGATTTAAAGATTATGGTTGCAATTTATATTTTTACGAAATAGTGCTAATTGAAGGCTCAACAAGGGACTAAAGAACTTTTAAAGAATTTTTAAAAGAAAACTATTTCATAGTTTTCTTTTAAAAATGAAAATTCCGAATATGTGAAATACAAATATTTAAAATTAAAAAGTACCTTTGATATGGAATTAATATTTGCCCTTTTTAAATAAATAGTTGTGATTAGCTGTTGCCTGCAAGTCTGGACCCTAAATGTGATCAATTACTTGTTGAGAAACGATCGACACTTTAAAATGACGATATTTTCAATTAATTTATTAGTTGTTGAATTGATTAGTTCAACATTTTTTTCTTAATTACTTTCACACTCAAAAGCAATTTACTTTGTTTCATTCGGATTTCAGCCAAAATATCAACTTTACACACATCTAGAGTTTGGCCCCGAATGTCAGACTTTAAGATCTGTCCGCGGCTTTGCGCCAAATTATCCCCGTATTTTCACATTTCTTCTTCGTAATTTTCTTCTCTTCCAGTAATTTAGATTAACAACGACTGAACAAAAGCCTGTTTAAAAACAGGCTTTTTCAAGCATCTGAACTATCGTTAGCCAAATAACTCGAAGGGAATTCGTAACATTTAAAGAGATAGGAGCAAAAAATCAACATTTAAAGGCGCTCGACTTAGTTGATGATAATTTTAAACGCACCTAGGTATTCATTTAGAATAGTTTTGAATAAATTGCCTTTAACCAGGCACAGAGGTTTAAATATGTACATATAGTAAAAAAGTGAATTATTTGGAAAAGCTTACGCAACAAGACAATGAACATTATCAGCTTGTCTGTAAAGTGTGAGATATAAGAAAATAATCCATTGATCAAGTTTTTTGATAAACTATGATGGTATTTATAATTTATTTGCAAAAGTTAAATTTTTCGAACTGTTGAGATTTTATATTAGGTAGGTAATTAGTAGTTGGATTTCTCTTTTATTTAGCTAATAGGCTGGTCAACAAGAAATTAAGAATCGAGATGTGTAAATGTACCATTAAAACGTATGAGAATGTCTAAAGTAATACAAGACTTATTTCAAAGGAAGCTACTAGTTTGCCTCTAATACTGACTCTTCTAGTTTTAAGCTGTTAAAAATTTCACTTCTTAAATATGATGATAGATAAGAATGTCTAAGCATTTGTGATCTGTTTCTCAATGAGACAATTTTCTGATATGAGGACAGCTAATAAAGTCTTATGAAGAGTTGACAAAATTACATACTGTACGAAGTCCTTCAGTCATGCTAAGCACTTGAATTCGATCAAATACTGTCTTATTTCTTCATTTTACCGGAACTATGCACTAAATGCGACTTGACAAACTCTAGCAATTTACAAAACAGTCCAAATGAAAAATCAATTACATGTATAACATAGTAAAAGTTGATTAACCAAATAACGTTTTCGAATAATGAAACTGGAGAGTTTGCATCAAAGAGAATAAGTCAGTTAAAAACAAAAAAACTGGTTTGTTTGTAGAGAAAGCATATCTATAAAGAGCAATTGTCAACTTACAGTAACAACCCCATCTTTGGCAATGGTTTTTCTGGAACGGATGATCATTCCAGCCACTCGCTTTGAGTGTTTTGCCTTCATTCTCTATGATTCCCGCACTGACTCAGTCTAAAATATCTTAATTCCTTCACTAACAACTACACATTTTGCTAAAAATTTTCACAAAACAGAGCGATTTGTACGCCTGCCCAACATCCCTCATAACCCTACGCTATTGACACAGGACAACTGACAAACCTGGACAAACGTCTCTTTCGAACTTCTTTTTGTGTTGCCAATGTGACATCTATAAATCAATTATACATATTCCCCAACCAAGAGAAAGTTAACGAACAGACATTATTCCGACGTTGCCGTTATTCGATAATGGGAAAATTATTATGTATATTCTATATAGAAATGTTATATAGATAGACTTTATCAATCATATCAAACTCAAATAATTAAGTATTCATTAGTTGCATTATTTTCACGTTTGTGGTTTGTCAAGCACTTTTACTAGAATTAAATAAAAGTGACAAGAAGTACTAAAACAGCGTTACCTACAGGTTTTTCACAATTTTACAAGCTTGATTTAAATATATGAAAGCATTTTCACTGGTTAAACATTTGATGCGATTAATAAAACCGCAGCATAAAACATGTCGATTATGCTTACAGTGGCATTTTGCACATATCCAATAAGAAAATTAGAATCCATATATTATAAAATTTACGTTATCGAGTCGTAAAGTAGTTTCATTTTTGCTTGGGGTCATAAGTAGTACTCATCTGAATACATGATGTGGCCGTTATAATTAAATAAAAAATAAAATTACTAATAAATTCCAAATAACATCGATAAAGTCGCAAAAGCCAATTATAGCATAATTGCAAATAATATTTATATGCTCCCGGACAACGTCACCATGCATTTAAAGTCACATGGTCCGAAATAAATTAAAAGGAAGAAGAAATACGACTACAACCCAGTAATCGGCCCACTAGCTAACTATTGGATCAGAGAACATACCCCCTTACCTTACCCAGAACATAGGGGTGATATTTTGTGCTATTGGATTCGCAACTGGATAAACCTTGTTCTATGCTTCGCAAGCAGTCTTTATCTATGCCCGCAAGAGTTATGGCTTTAACGCCTGCTTCAAAAAAACTTTTACTTCTCGGTGGAGTTGCTTTAACATTGCATGCAGGTTTTGTGTTCATAAAACCCTTAGTTGCACCTGAAAAGAAGGTAAATACCGATACCTTAGATAAAGTGAAAAGCATTTAGCTCACTTTGCCTCTGAGAAAAAATCGTAGGTAAGTTGTATTAGGATTTCTTTTAAGGAATTGTTCTTTTCCCACTCTTCTAACAAAATAAGTTCGACATTGTCCATCTTTTCAACAGTTTATCCTCAGTTTTTCCGACTATAAACGCATCACCCAAATCACGCTGCAATTGCGATTACGACTGCGGCCAAACGCACCGAAACCGTACTTTAATCCAGTAATAATAGACATTCTATTCGTCTAATATCATAATATATTTCAGGTTTAGATTAATATAAAAATGGGCTTTGGAGACACACTCAATCAACTACCTGAAGGTCAGTTTCTTATTGGTTTGCTTGTTTGTAAGCAACGGAAGAATGCAATAAGACATTTTCAGGGCTCAAGCAAGGCGATGGTGCGCCACAGAAGAACGATTTCGATCTAATCGCGTCGCCAGAAACTTCTTCAAAGAAACGCAGGGTCGAATTGAAAAAGCATGAATGTCCTGAAATTGGTTGTAGCGCTAAGTTTTCGCGCCCCTATCGGCTAAAGAATCACATTTTGACTCATCATGGAGATGCAGGAAAGCCATACAAATGTACTTTTGAAGACTGCAGCAAAACGTATTCTAGTCAATCGCATTTGAAACGGCATGAAATTGCAGCGCACCTTGGTGAAGATGTTGAATCAACGGAGGTTTTATGTGAGGAAGAAAACTGCGGACTGATTTTCTCCAATAAATATAACTTGAAAAAGCATATTGCACGCATCCACGCAGATTTACCGTTTGAATGTCACACGTGCTCTGAAAAGTTTCGACGAAAAAGTCAATTAAATGTACATAAAGTTGAAATTCACACAGAAGAAGCACCATATAATTGCAAGGATTGTCCTAAAACATTTGTTCAGTTCCATCAATATCAGAAACATCAAAGAAGCCACAAAAACTACAAATGCGACTGTGACGAAATTTTCAGTAGGTGGACAGAGTATTTGAAACATAAGAAAACTAGTTGCTCCCTACCAAAAACGCAGTATACTTGTGCGATTTGCAACAAAACATTTAGTCTAAAGCAAAATTTAGCCGAGCACTGTCTTCACGTGCACTTGCCTGATAGTCGAAGCGAGGTCTTTAAATGCTCTTATATAGACTGTAATCGATCTTATCATTATAAGAAGAATTTAGATTTCCATATAAAAAAATTTCATAGCCAGATAGTCGACTACCATAAATGTACAGTAGAGAAATGCGGGAAAGTACTGAAGTCAAAAAAAAATTTAAAACAACACTTACGGCTTTGCCATAGTGATAAACCTTTGACGGAAAAAGTACGCAGGAAACCAAGAAATAATTAAATAATAAAGAAACTTTAATCAAAAATTAAAACCTCATTGTGTTTTCGTATTACTAAATAAATAGTCTCAAAGTTTTAAGTGGTTTATCATTTTCCAACAAAACTAGTAGATTTCTATAATTAATTCAGTGAGTTTAGTGGCTATTAATGTTGTAAAAATATGTATTCGATAAATTGCCAGTAAATAAATGAATTAATTTATTTTTAATGTTTGTGTACATTTTTTAAGTCTGTGGTGTACCTAAATTCTTAAAATTCAATGAAGAAACTGACAAGGTATTGTTATCAATTGAATGCGTCAATTTTTAACGAATATATTTGTAAAAATACTAACAATACACAGTATTAATATTATTAGTTCAAAAAAAATGCAAATTATATTTTATACACATTATATACATTGAATTAATATTCATCGTTGTTAAATTTATAGCACACAAGTCAATCTTTGAGATGGAACTTTTGATAACTTTTACGAATATCCGATTTTAAACAATATTGTTACCTTATTGCTTAATAGTTAGTAAATATTAACAGTTTAGTCAATATATTTAAAAATATGCAAACAAAGTAACATTTACCTTTAATACCCGAGCAAAAACGCTACAGGGTTTTCAACAATCCGATATTCACATAATTAAAGCTTTATTACTATTGACCAAACATGAGATTTAACCTTTCAGCTATAACATTATTTTATTGTGCAGTTCATTGACTGGCTGAGTATATTGTCATTTATCTTATGCTTATTGGCAATCAAAAACAGGTATATAAAAATACTCCAAAACGCTCAACAAGACATTTTAACGTTTATAAAAATATGTAGTTTTTTGATTTCATATTGACAAGTGTTTTTCAAGGTGGGTCATGGCTGCGGCATGGCGACATCCTGACCCGGGTATTTCCAATAAGATTTATATGCAGTGCATTTCATAACAATTGAACATTCTACCAATGCTGTAGAACAATCGAAATCTTGAAAAAATATGGAGTTTTTAAGAATTATCATAAAAAGTTTAAGTCTATTATAGATTAGAATGTAGTTAGATAAGTTATTAAGATTACTTTTGGGCACTTTATAGATAATTAGCTAATTAAAATTTAGCTGTTATTTTTTAATAATCCCTGACTGGCTATAGGAACTACCAAGCATTTGTAAATTTAAATGTTTAATGTTGACATATGGCTTTCGATCTTACACTTGTTAAGTACAAAACGGCGTTGTTGAACTCAGCTTTATCAGCCTATTATGACTCGCACTGTATAAATACACCATCGAATTGTCTATTATCAAAAATTCCATAGAAACAGTTTTATAAACTATATAATATATTTAAAACACTTATATAATAAATATTGTTAAAAGAGGTACAAATAATTTTGTGCTTGACATTTTCCCTTGTGCGTCTTCTGCCGTGTGTAACAACTAAGTTTAATCATCCGTATTATGAAAGTGTAAAAATTGACCAACAGACTTACTTTGAAAGATATTTCCAGTTTTCCCTTACAATCGAACCATAGATTACATCTACAATTATTTGTACCTCTTTTAAGAACAGTAACTGCAAAAATCGAAAATATTTCACACGATTTTTTTAATGCGTGAAAATTTTTCGGTTTAATGTGTTAAATTACGCTGTTGCGTAGCAGACTTTAAAGTCTATAAGAGCACTTGAGTTCGATGATATAGAGAGGATTCAGAGTACCTTATCTATGCTGAGGCTTTTTGCAGACAACGACCAAGCATTTAATTAACTACAGTGTTATTATAACCAGAATTTTCTAATGGCACTTTATATCAGCCGAACTAGGATTTCCCAAAAAAGCTCTTCCAACCGGTCACAAATCAATAGATAAGGCACTTTCTAAAAATTAATTAAAAAATTTGTACAATTGACTAATGATAATGATTTTTGGCTGACGTTCGCTTTTTAATGAAAAAATAAATAAGGATGAGTTACTACTATGTAAAAAGCAAGGCATTTGCAATCCAGTATAGATTTTGTGTCGGTTCATTACCTAAAACAAAAAGCAGTCAGGATATTGTGTATAGGGGAAGTAAAACAGATAATATATATATATTTCGCTTATTCGAATACCTCCGGTTGGTTCTGCATAATTATTTTAAAAATAATTTATTTAATATAACAGTGATAACTGTAGTTATTAAAATTACCCAATTTGGACGGGTGGCGCATTGCATGTGTCTCAGCATTTCGATACACTGAAAATAAATCCCTGTGATTGGATGGCCATGTGACGTTTAGTATGAGGAATACCAACGAATGTTATTTATTTTTTTAGTATTGGCAAATATTGCAGGCACAGGAAAGACTCTTTGGGATTGGTGCCTCTACCTATTTTTAAAAAAAATGCATAATCGATCATTGTGCTGCCGCTTGTCATCGTATATTTGGTACTTGACTAGTCAAAACGAGCTTGTTTGTTATGTTTACAACAATTTTGCAATTGAAGAGAATTAGAAACATGTGCAAGGAAACAAGTTCAGCACTGGGCGGTGCTACGTCTATAATGTCAGATGAGGATTCGAAAATATCACTTTCGTAAAGGCATAAAGACAACCACTTGCCCTCTTTGTTACTTCCACTCTTCGATTATAAAAAGTTTATCAATTTTTCATGCCGCTGCAACATCTCGATGTTGATAATGACCTTGAAATATCTGCATTCCGATTTCCACTTGTAAAATGTGCTCAAAAGTCTGGAGTTACCAAAATGTTCACATATACTTAGAAATTTTTTTCAATAGGCATATGTTTATTGTTATAGGAAATTGACAAAATACAACATAGGGCAATAAATAAGAGCTTGTATAGCGGATTAGGGACTGGATTAAAATCATACACTCTAAAAATGGCCAAAGTTCCGACCATCTTGTTCCCAAGGCTAGAAAGACAGATGAAACAGAAATAAATATAAAATACCAAAGCTCTATGCAGCCAGTTGTCCAGTCAACCAACTATTTGTTAATATAATTGAAATATTTCAATGTAAAATGTTATCGTTATTATTATTACGCACTTGACGTCGGAAACACCGCGAATCACAGGAGCTTATTTTCTGTAATGCTGAGGGAAATACCATATGCGGACGGATGAGTGAGGGAGAGCAAATTAATAGTAAAGAAATCAATGATTTGGCTTTTTAAAGAACGTTTCCACTTGAGAGCTTTAATTTTAACCGACGAAGCAAAATGTTCCACTGCGGACACGAAACCATGTACCATATCATGATCATATATTGATATACGAGGGCGGTTCGATAAGTACTCAGCCTACAGAAAAACCGAAAATTTTGGAAAAGTGACGAGTTATTTCTCAACATAGTCTCCTTTCAATTCGACGCCCCAACTTCTTTAAACCGTCTGAGAAATTAATTTTCTCGAGGTCTGCAACGTAGGCCTCCGTGGTGACGATGACCTTCTCACTGAAATTTCTGTCCGGCGAGTGTCTTGGCTTCAAGTTTGTAAACAAAAAGAAGTCACACGGGGCCAAATCTGGAGAATACGGTGGATGGGGCAGCAGTTCGTAGCCCAGTTCGACCAATTTGGGTCTTGCGACGGCGGAGGTGTGAGCCGGTGCGTTGTCATGGTGGAAGACCACTTTTCTTCGCCAAAACCTAATGGGGCCGTTTTTGTGCAATGCGACGTCGAATCGGCCCAATAATTCGATATAGTAGAGCTCTGTGTTTTTTCCTTCTCCTGAACACTGAACGCTGAACAGTCTTCGCCTTCTTCTCTTTAAACCAAATTTTACATCGCCGGCAGTCGCCATCGAAGGAGTAGTCACCGTACACCGCAGCCAAGGGCTCTTTGACTTCGCTTCGTGATTTTCTTTCCAGAAACAAGAATCGAACGACTCTCCGATATTGCTCGTTTAATTTTTCTGAAATCCGCAGACGCCCGCTTCCACACGTGGTTAATACAAAACTACGATTCCGATACGGCTGATATGGTGATAGTAGCCGTCTGCGAGAATGTACTACACGATAGTAAATTTCTCATGCGATAGGAGCGGCCAAGCTAAGTACTTATCGGACGGCCCTCTAAAGGGCTGGTGCAACCAAGACGAAGTGGAAGATTATGGCAAATTGGTGTGTAATTTTGAAATTATTTTGTATGCGATATTGCATAAATTATTTTCGTTATACAGGGGGTTTCCAAAAATTCGTGGCAAATCAAAATGATGTTTTTATTAATAGAACACCCTGTATCAATATGCTGCAATTGGTTTTCTTACAAATCAGGATAATTTTTGGATTAATGCAATACCCTGTGTCAATGTTTCGCAATTGGCTCTCTTACTAAGAAGGATAATTTTGATATAAGGTTTATTGGGTGTGTAATTTACCAGATATAGACACTTAACGTTGAAAACAGGGTCATTGGAACAGTACTGTACCAAGTTTGTAAAATAAATTGAAAAATGGGACCTGTCCTGTCGAAACATACCCTGATTCATTCAAAAAATGCACCAATATACAGAAATTTTTCATAAATATTACTAACTTAATTTTAACACCTCATATATTGTTTTGTTATCTTAAAGGCCCTTCAACAAGTTTTCAGAAATTTCTAAATTGCCAATACTTCTGAGTCACAAGTTTCTGAGCAAATCGGTTGCAAAATCTACTTTTTGCAGAAATTAGCGTCATTACACTCCCATTGCGAAATTAAAACAATAATTAATGCACCTGAATGAAAATTGAAAAATTACAAAATAATTTCGAATTTACGCTCAATTTAGCCGCAATCTTCCACCCTGTATAATTGCAAATTTTACTTAGTTATTTCACTGAGTTCAGTTACATAAAGTATACTTAGAAATCGACATAGAGTTTAAAAAGGAAACACTAAATAAGAGTTTACATTTGCAATACAAACCAAAAATAACAATTTAAATGATCGATAATATTTTCAGCAACCCGCGCGTTCTGAAAAACATTGAAATAAATAAGCACCTGATGCTTATTTTGATATGTTTAGCTATTCACGTGTCCAATAGCTGTACTGTAAAGATATCTTACCTATACTTTCCGTTAATTTGAGCAGTTCCACAAAAGCCCATCTAACAACCGTGTCTCAAACTTCATTTGAGGCTAAAGGTGGTGGAGCCCCCAGTCCGTCTCCACCGCCATCATCCTTGTCCTCAATAGCGGAGTTGTTAGTATGTTGTGACTTAGACAGAGCGACTTCCGCTTCCAAAGCACGGATACGATTTTCGTGTTTCACTATCATGGCTTTCATTTTACGAATCTCGTCCAGAAATTCTTGCAGAGCTTTTTCCTAATTACAAAAAATACAGTAGATCAAATTTAGAGATTACAGATTCAAAAGTACTCTGACCAATTTTAGAAGGCGATTGTTGGCATTATTTTAATATCAAACGTTCTAATTAATAATCGAGTGTCTTCAAGGGCATTGTTACGAAAATACAGGGTGTTAACGTTTTATTAAAAATCATATAAAATTATTAAGATAGTCGAAACCGCTTGCAATATAAGAAGAAAATGGCGCGCCACTAATTTATTAAAAAATACATTTTATGCTTTCAATGATCGTTCAATTTCAAACAAAAAAGCCCGCTTGAGTTTTTTCGTTCAACGCACCTAATTCGAGGGAAAAAATAAAATTATATTAGTGCACGTCTTAGTTTCACTGTTAATTACGTATGAGGGTCGTTTGATAAGTCAGTGACTTTTTGAATAAAAGATATTTTTTTTCAATATAGTCTCCTTTTAGTTCGATACACTTAGTCCGTCGTCTTTCAAATTTTTTTACCCCTTCCAAATAATAGAGTTTCTCCAGGTCCTCAAAATAGGCGATTGTTTCAATGATGACCTCTTCGGAAACTGGAAATAGACGCAGGGGGCTAAATCTGGAGATTATGCTGGGTGGGGTAGCAGTTCGTATTCATGGATTTTTGCAATGGCGACTACACACGAGTGCACCTGTGCATTGTCCTGATGCGTCTAACAGACGAGAGTTGATTTGAGTGTTGAATTTAGAAGTTACTACGTGGGAAATTAAAAAAGTAAGTGACTTATCAAACGACCGTCGGATGAGTCATAATTGGAGCTGAGCTGGATTGGTAGAAAAAAAAATAGAGTATATATAAATTGCAACAAATGAAATATATACAAATTTTACGATTTAGAAATGTTTCATGGCCCTTACCGATACTGCAGAACTGCCACCACTGTCCGCCTTTCCACTCTTAGCGGGAATTTTATTAAGCAAATTGCTTTTCCTAGCGACCGACACTGTTTTGGATTCCGGTGGCTTGTAACCTTCTTTCAAGGATATTACAATTGGTTCAGCGTCGCGGCCACCAATCCATTCCTCTGCTGTTAAAGCTGCAGTGTCTCCCACGGTATCGGGGTACAGATCCTCCTGAAAGAGTTCGGATTTTCTCGGAACAGTCATTGTTATAACCTGAAATGGTGAAAAAATAGATGTTAGCTGTTTCTTAGCAATATTTTTTACAGCAAATGATCTTTTCCACGATTGGATAACATATTTCATATATTCTGTGTTTGTCATAAAGCAATCCTTGTCAAATAAATGAAAAATTTTCCGTTTATGAACAAACCATTATAAGAGCGGATACATATTATAAGATGGCGTCCAGACAAACACACATTTAACGAATCCTGTTGAATTTACCTTTCATCCTCATCAGAAATCATCATCATCAAAAATACAGAAAGTGGCAATAAAACATATTGCCACTTTCTGAATTTGTCCATGGTTATCGGAATTTTTAATAATTACGAAGCAACAGGTATTTACGTAATGTTAATTAGGCAGATTACTTTGAAAAACATTGTTGCCGTCTTTCTGATATCGTTTTTTTTGCGAATTTCAGTTTTTAATAACAATTAATTTTTTTACTATTTTTTCTGTACTCCGAAAACACCTCTAGAGGAATGACGACAATTTTGAATCACCCTGTATAATTAAAACAAAAAATATTGTTCGCGCAAGTTTAGTTGCTGTAAAAGCTTGGTATCAACAGCCAAAATCAATGAAATGGAGCACCGGGAAATGGAAAGATTCCAATCTGGATACTTTCATAATATTTTGAAAGGAAATCTACCTTTGAAAATTCGGAAAACGCGTTTTGCATCACTGAGTCCTTTCGCGCGTAGCATCGTGAGATTTCACATTTTTATCAAACTACCATGTATATTATATGTTCTATGTTCTATGTTTTTTGACGTACTAATGTTTTTCTTTTTCCTTTGTATTGAAATAATAAAATTCACGACATTCGAGAAACGTTCCGACATACCTACCACAAACTTGTAAAAAAGTCTTGCATTAAAAAAACTGCCCCCAATGTGATAGCATCTGAATGTTTTTTAGAACATCAAGTTCTTAAAAAATCATCATTTAGATATTGTTGTATGTTGTGTTTTATAATTGCGATCATATCTTGGACACCCTTAAGTAATATCTGCATTATCGAACTCGAAACTATGTAACATTTGGTATAGGATAAGGTACTATTGAAATTTTAAGAGATGTGATGATTCACTTACTTGGCACAATCCCGAATTGTTTAGCCTATAAAATCTAGCTATCTCACAGGTTGTGACGTCACATCCTCTCTTTGGCATCATACCAATACCTCTTTGCGGATCTGGAGTTTGGAAGGTGTTGATATAGTGGACGAAGGGAGGCTCGGCTGTGATTTCGAAGTACCTGATTTGTAATAAAAGTTTCAGTTTATCAAGTCGCTTTTTCATTAAATGTGTTACATTGAAATAAATAATTAGCAAGAAGTATATATGTGCTACATAGCCATAAATACCACACGGATACATTTAAAAACATAGTTAATTTTTACCTGATAACCGAATCTCCTTTGCCACACAGAAATATTAAGTTCGTGTCAGCGTCGTAAAGCGGAAACATCACACCATTCGAAGTGTCTAATTCTACCATAACGATGGGCTCTTCTAAACAATCCGGAGTTCTTAAACTATATTGTCGTTCAGACATCTTCGAGAATCCCGTTGTAAACACTAATCCATGTCGAAGGAAAATAGCTCGAGTTGCCTTCGTACCTAGAAAGACAAAGTTATTTATAAACAAATGTATGTTCAGTTTATTAACAGAAATTTATTATCGTGATAATCCTTTTCTTCTAAACAATTTCTCGATTTAGAATGTATGGAATAAATAAATAATGTAAGTTTTCCTGACTGTAGTTCCAATGTTAACATCAAATTTCCTGAGTCATTTATTTCGAATTCACAAAATAGTTAATTTCTAAAACGTTCCGGTGTTTTTTCCCCATCCTCAGTTAGCCTGAAACAATTGTCAACACATTTTGTCCCATTAACTTATTATTCTAACATTTTAATTATTTTTAATAACGGTCACATTGTTTATTGGCACAGCCTGTCATACCAAATGTTAAACGCATTTACTATAAACAATGTGACCGTTAAAAAAAAATAGAATACAACTTTTCAAATGTTAGAATAGTTCATAAGTTAATGGGACAAAATGTGTTGACAATAGGCATGATGTAGGTACTCGTCTGCTATTGCTGAAAAAAACATAATTTTTTTGCAAAACACATTTTGTACGTTTTTTATAAATAATTTTATTTCAATTACTAAAGCCTCCTCTAAATTTTCAAATTTTTATTGCTTGGGTTGGAAGATATTTTAGCTTAAAATTGTTTCTATTTTTTTCGTAAATCTACAGAGATTGTGACATTAAAATATTCCTTTTTAAGTTCAATGAAGTAAAAAAAATTGCTATGTTCTTTCTACTAAGCGTTTTTGCGCTTGCCATTGCATTGACCTGATAATGTAAAATTGGAACTTGCCTTTATTCCTTTTTTTAAAGGTTTATGTTTTAACCCATCAGCCTCCTTTTAATTAATTATTAAATACTGTGAAGTTCATAGCAGTTTATTTAATCGTTGCTTGTTAAATTTAAATCAAAGTTTGATAAAGATTACTAAAACTGCAGCAAGGGATTTAAAATATTTAACATTATTTATCATATCATGTGGTTGTCTTTAATGTTCTTCCATATTAATATTGAACTTTTCTGATGAAAGAACATAATTAAGTTTTGTTATACAAATACTTTAATATGCAATATAATTTCATATAATGACCATCTAAAAATGATATCTGATGATGGTCTAGAAATTGAAACGACCGTCATAAAGGTTACTTACCTTCATGCGCGATGGCTTCAGATGTAACTTCTCCCGTTCGTGGATTTATTATTCTAATTTTCTTATCTTTGCAGGTGGTAAGTAACTCTGAACCATCCCAATTAAAGCAGGCACTGTACACAATATCCGGATGACAATCAATTTCAACTAAAGCTTCTCCAGTGCCTGTAAAACATTAAACGGTTATCGTTTACCACCAATCTAAAATCCATCTGGAGGGTCAATTTAATTAAAAACTATTCTATTTCTAAACGAACTAGTAAAATATACAATGAGTTTTTGTTTATTCCATTATTTATAAAATTCTGTTGCATACCTACGTTCCAAATAACGATTTGATTATCGCTACCAGCCGTAAGAAGAACATTTTGCGCGGTTGGATGCCAAAGCACCAAACCAACTCTTCTCTGATGATACACAAGGTCGACGATTGGTTCTGTAAGCGTTTTAATAAGGCCCCCATCAGGAATATGCCAAACCTTAATTTAAATAAAAGAAGAAATATAAATAATCTTAAATAACATTAATTTAAGCTATGCTGGTGTGGATATAGTCAACAAAATCATAAGAACTTAACTAAATTTATAAAAATATTAAATCTGCTTAAAAATTACAAAATGATGAAGATAATTCAAGAGACAAAACTGGGATTTGAGACAAAAGTGCTGTAAAAATAAGATAAGTAGAATCAAGCTTTCTACCTTGACAACACAGTCCTCCGATCCACTGGCGATAACGTTATCATTGTGCGGACACCAAGCTATATCTAAAACCGGTCCTTTATGTCCTCCTACTAGAGGATGATCAGCCGATATTCTACCCGAGATCTGGAATAAACATATACATTTTAAATATATTCGAAAGAGCATCAAATAAATGACAAAAATACAGACAAATTAAATTAATTTAAAATTATAACACACATTAATGCATAAATGTAGATCATCCAAATACAAAACGGAGAAATGCACGAAACAAACAGCCGAGCAGTAATATGCCAGGACCGCACTAAGCAAACCATTGTATGCCAAGTAAAATTCTATTTTATAGAAATACAGAATTACGAATTTCCAAAACATATAGAATCTATCTTTAAATAATGTATCACCACCAACTCCCCTACTTGTAAAAAGAGATTGATGTATTTTATGGACCAATCGTAAAAGCATTTTTTGGTGATCATGCACTGTGCCTATCTACATTTGTTTGGGTCGCTTGGTTTTGGAGAGGAGTCAAGTTTAAAATTAATAAATTGTTAGTTAGTAAATCTAACGTCTTATAACACTCATTACTCCCGTTTGTAACCCGAGCCGCAGATGAAGGTTGCAAATCTCCTGGAGGAATAACGGCAATAAAAACCGAGTATTATCTTGATGTTGATTCATTTGGTTTGATAAAACTAAACTTTGAAAATTTAATTGTTATTCGTAATACAGGGTTTCCCATAAGTATATGTTCAAAATGAGAGTGCGACATTCTTAGGCTCAAAAGAAGACAAGCTGACCCAACTGACAAACAAAATCCTAGGTGGATTTTTGCCTCCTTTAGATTCTGGAATGATGAAACTGCCGAGCTCCTCAGCATTGGGGTGCTAAATTATTGAGTGTCTTAGTACAAAAACTTGCAGAATGTTTTATCGTGTAACTGGAATCAATTCATTTTTTGTTCCGATTCAACATTAGTCCTTTCTAGTAAATACTTACTTTATAAACTTTTCATGAAATAATCGCAATGATGATGATTGTAGAAATAGTAATCATAAATAATGATGTAGTTTATAAAAAACATAATTTTTAGCATTGGTAAACTAAAAATAATATATTCTAAAAACAAAAACAAAACATAGGTTATAATATAACTACTCAAAGAAAAAAAGTTATAATAAAATCGAATGGTTTAAAACAAAATATACGCTTTGCATGCGAAAATGTTTAAAAATCTAATTTTCACTTAAAAATTAATTAACATTTAAGAATATTTTTTGCGTATACTTTTTACTAAGTCTAGTTCTTCGCTCGTTTATGATAGCACCGGCTTTGGAAAATAATCTCTCGCATGGAACTGAAATTTAACGTGTGTTTTTTTTGTTAAGAAGCAAGTTTTTCAAAAACTTCGCCTGATTGATGGGATTATTTTAAGGGTTACGTTAAAACCGACCATCCCTAGATTGTGTTCTTTTAAGCCAAATAATGCCGCAGTATCATTTTGATCATACGATTATACATTTTGATCATGACGAGCTTAGAAGAAACCCTTTATTTAAATTAAAACAGGTCGAAAAATTCGATATAACTGCCACTATTATTTATTTAACACACTGCGGGAATGATCATTACTCCCTTGGGATTAACGAGCATAATTTTGTCTCACTAAACAACTCATTATGAGTAACCTCACGTAATATGTTTGACTTTATATTCATAAGCAAATTATGACAATACTAATAACTACTATCAGCGGACTTTCTCTTGTACACCGACGAAATTTCTTACAAAAGTGTTTGCCAGCTTTATAACARTATTTCTCAAATTCAAGCACCTTCTGTCAACGAATAACGATCAGCCTCAGCGTATGTAACACATTTACGTATSTTTAAAGTGTAACCCTCATATTTATTCAATTAAAATAATCAMGTATTTTTGGAGCTTTTTCGATAACTCAAAATCATTTAATCACTATACTTAATCATTCTTGCTTGCTCTTTTCACTATACTTAATTTCAAACCTGACATAATAAAAACGTTTTTCATTTAATATTGATGAAATGGAATAACCATTTAAAGTCATATTGCCTCACCCTGTTGATTTTTTGCCAATATCACTAACAAAGTAAAATAAATCCTGTCGAAATGCAAAATTCGAAACGAGTCACAGTGAATCTGTAAAAATAGTACTCCGAAATATTGAAATGTAGTAAGCAGTTGCGATTACGTTGGGGTTGGACTTTGGCCAATATTTAAAATTAGAACATTTTGCCCCAAAAATAAATGTGGCATCCTCTCATCTACCTACTTTGCAAATAACTTTCAGCATTTGCGGCCCAATTATTTCCATAGTTAAATTGATAAAATGATTTAAACGTTGAACGGGTGTATTCTCTGTTAAATGAACCAAACATATTCCACTCAGTGCATTCAAGAAGAGCGACAGGAAGGCCGATTATTGAAAACGCTTTAAACATTACACGGAAACTCTTTATCACATAATAAATTTCCTACACAATAGATAATAAAACATTCCAGTGGGTCTGTAGACTTGTTAATCAGAACTCACTGGTATTAATTTATTATGTATGCATTTCTTCGCTTGTCAAAAGGAATGCAATGTGTGAGTCATACGATTGAACATATCAATGAATAATAAAGAATAATTTGCCCAATGTAATACACCAGCTAAAGACTGAAGAAATAAAAACTAATTCAGCTTAGTAATATAGATAGACAACAAATAATATGTGGGTAATTGTTCAGACATTTTACTTTAAATGCAAACATATTTAGAGCCATATACAAGGTGATCCAGTTTAATCGTGAAAATTTTAAAAGTTTTTCCAGTTTCTAGCCAACCTCGTTAATTTTCACTTTTTATCCGAATCAGTGGCGAAAATGACTAATCGATGGGCCTCTACAGGCACTTCATTTCTTTAAATCCCGCTAAACACTAAGCAAAGAAGAGCTGTTTTATTACTAATGACTGCTATATCACATTAGTAAACATGTAATTACATTGAAACCGTTGAATACATTAAATTTCAGTCAGTATCATGTTTTTAACGACTTGAAATAATGTTATATGTCTTCTAGCATGTTTGGGTGATTTTATGGTTGACTTTGTTGTTATTTTTACGACTTGTTCGTGTTTTAATACAATTCTAATTTTTATATTACGAACCGGTACATGTTTAATTTCACGTCAGTACCGAATTGTTTTTCTTTTCGAACTTCATGACCACTTGCTTGTTCGTAGATATAATAATAACAGTGCACGAAAGAGTTTTGCTAATTCAGTGAATTTATCTTGTAAAATAATGTGCATATAATTTAAGGAAGCCAAACTTACTCTTAACTGCAAAATATAGCTATTGTCCTTTAATTGAAAAATCTAGTTGGATATACAAGTTAACGCAGTTAAACAGTTAACTTACTGATTTCAAACTAAACAAGCAAAAAAGCACTAACTATGAAATGTTTAAGTATTCTATTCTTTTTAGCTAACTTTTCACTACCTGACTTGCTTGGTGTTCGCTGAAGTGGTAACTTGCGTGAATGCAGTTGTGCTTCTTAAATAAGATGCATACTAATTTACAAGATAGTTTTATTTCATTTTATCTCATGTCTGTGTATACATCGGCTTTCCCTTTACTTTTACTAATATTTGTCTATTTATTATAACCATTAGTGCTCTTCAGTTTTTGATGACTAAAAGTGGACCATCTTGTATACGAGATATACAGATTTACTTTTCGGGTGTAAGCCCTTACACTTATCATTATTTTTATCGAAGACTTTGTAATATATTAAACTGATTAAAGTGTCAAACAACTGAAGGGTTCTAAAAGCTGTGACTATAGTTATCAATAATTAAATAGACATTTGGAATAATCAAAATTCAAAAATTTTGTTTTGCACGATGAAACGAGCATGATGTAACGTGTATTTTTAATCGACTTTCAATATCACTTATTCTCACCTTAAAAAGTATCAAGATAACATGATAATGTTAGTCAATTATTGGCTGAATGAATAAAAAAGCCAGCATGTACACAAAGCATGTATAAATACAAAATTGTGGCAGATACACTATAATCAACAGGGAAACGATTTGCGATTATGTTTAGAATTTTATTTTTGTTTAGTTCATATGCACACTAAAACCGTCTCACAATTTTCGAAAATTTATAATATTATTTATCAGAATTTATTATATTTACTGGAATTCAGAACTTTTAAGAATTGTTCAATGCAGGCGTGTCCTAAAATGGTTGCGTAAGGACCGTTATGTCCAAAAAATTTTACGAGTTTTTTGTTGTGGTGGTATGTTGTCTGGTATCGCTGATAACCATACCTGCTGCCTAATGGTTTAACACTGCTTATCAACGGGCGTTTTAAACGTTCGAGTGCAAATGTGGCTGCAAGATGATGGTGCATTTGCCCACTCTGTTGAAGTCCCTTAGTATTTGGACATTAGACCAGCAAAGGTGGTCCAGTTCCGTGGCCCCCCAGGTCACCCGATCTAACACCACCAGGTTAATTTTTGAATGGGCGCGTAAAATGTCTGGTTGACGAAACGCTAGTGAAAACCTGGTGGTAAGAATTACTGCGCCATTTGAAGTCGTTTATAACGACTATCAATTTTTTGATTGAGTCTGCAGAGCCCATGCACGACGTTTGAACAAGTGTATTCAGCACAAGTTCAAGATATTTTCAGCTAATTTCTCAATATAAGTTTAGACAGATAAAAATAAAATAAATTAATACTCGAGAAACACATTTTTGCAAATAACGATCGTGAAGCAGTAGCGCCTTAAGGAACATTTTGCTTAATTAGTACTTAACTAAAAAGAAATTAAATTTTGCTACCATAAATATGCATTTGAATAATAGTTCGAGCATATTTTTTTCAGACTTAATTGAATTCAAACTTGTATAAAGGATCAATTCCCAAAATATAATACAAATAATAAACCATGTATTTTTGTAATCTATGAAAAGTTTCCATTCATTCACGTTGTGCTAAAACTTTTAGCGTTCTTTTATTAAAGAAACCGCTACTCATCGAGATCAGCTAGTAAATTAACATTCCTTCTGAATTATTAATATTGAGCTATGATTAATACACAATTAAATTAAATTACGCAATTATATTACACCCATTTTTTAATTGATACATTTCCGCTCTTGCGTGCATTTTAGTTAACTTTGAACGGATACAATGTTGCTCTATATACCTACGTAATATATTAAATAACGATTTGTGAGATAATCATAACATAACATTCAATTAGTATTGAAATAACTTTAAAATTAATTTAATAGCGATCGGAATCGCAAATTGACACAACGGTAATTACTGGTCAGTGCTAATAGTTTATACCGTATGCCTAACAACTTACAGACAAATTTAGACAACAGAAATATGTGTAAATGTGGAGCATTTTCACCTGAAATATAATGCTGGAATGACTAAACTATTTACAATTTAAAAGCATCTTCATTCAGCTAGAATAAGTTTTCTGAAAGCTGCTTTCTGAAAATGGAAACTGCATTTCCGATTTTTCAAATTAAATGTTTTTTTAACATTGGAATTGAGAAATGATCGATGTAGCTCAAATTGGCACTCTTAGCAGAGACTTTTGAAATAGTTTGGGTTAAGGGACTTTTCAAGGATACATTCTTATGCATCGTTTTTCAAGATAAAGACAAATTAAAAATACATTTTTTTGAAAATGTGCAGCAAGTTAACAAATTAGCCCGATTGACCGGCAATTCAGTAGAGAAAACTACTATTACAAGATGATTCAGGAGGAAATGAAAATATTTATATATGTGTGAAGCTCTTCATGTGTAAGAATTACAAAATCTCCAACAAAGTGTTTTTCATTAATATGAATGACTATTTGGTCAACGAATTTGTGAAAACAGGCGGTCGTTTAAACGTACTTTTTTTCACGGACGAAGCTCAGTCTAATGGACAAGCAATTAACAATTGTCACAAGAACATCGACGGCCGGAGCGAAATCATCTTGTTATGCAAGAATAAACTTCTGCTCGGTCTGGAGTGTCACCTTAACGTGGATGATTATTTACATATTTTAAAAGGAAATATTGGACGAAGTTACTTTGGATGATGCCACATGCTACCTTCCAACATAATAGAGCGCTTCTTCATAATTTAAATAAATTTAGTAATTTTCTTACTACATATTTTGGAGATCCCTGGATTGGTAGAAACAGCTCAGTTCTCTCTAAAAATTCTGCAAATTTTTGTTTTTCAACGTCCACTTTTTTATGCTCCTAATGGTTTTTCCTCAACTTTCAATATTTTTTGTGTTTGCTTTGATTTTATGCAACTTTTTTGCCCTGCTGGCGGCTTATGTTCCTGAGATGCATCAGATGAGTATGTGGGTAAACGATAATGGTAAACTTTTCTTGGGGGACTTTCCATCAGCAGTCAAGAATTATTTTATTTCTTTATCCACCGGATCGCACTCCCCTATATTTTTGTATTTAGAAGTGAATGAATTCGTTGATTTAAGCTACAAAAGTGGACACAAGGGATACGTTACTATTTTACATACTTAATTCTTCAGCGTTAATTAGAGCGAATCTTCGTTCGCTAAAACTCGCTACTAAATCAATTTATAAACGAGCGCAAATAAGTGGCTTAAAATGGGGTGATGTTTTCAAAAATTTCTGAAAAACATTATGAAAATTGTTTTGTTGGATTTTAAATTTTCATTATTCAAGGGATTTTTGCAGCCAATAAAATTCGGACTTGAACATCTGATCTTATTTAGCTAATTTTGGCTTTTTACACATAGCCTTAAAATATTCCCATATCCTCCTGAATCACGGTACCTAACCGAAGAAGTTTATCTGTTGTGTTGTACAAATGTAAACGCTCACTGATGACTCGTTAATGTATCAGAAGTGATAAAAGTTAGAAACGTGTCGTCTTTTTTACAATTATAATTTTTTTTTTACAATAATAAAATGTAAATTGCGGTGCAACTTTATTGGCGTCCAGAATAGTTATTATATTGGATCGAGAGGTTTTAATTTGAAAGGATTTGCACCCAAACATTTATTTGAACCATATAATTGGTTTGAAAATCGGTCACTCTTTTGTATTAGACAGATTAAGTTAAATTTCCAAGATTAAGTAGGTAAGTACTTCTAAATTAATTACTTCGACTTGGATGAAATTGCCTTACTAACTTAATCGAGGTTTCTGAGAACTTCTAAAATTTCTCAATAGTTAATTCGAGATTTTTAATTACTTCTATTTTTTTTTCAATAGTTAAATCGTGATTTTAATATAGTATATTTAATAAGATAAATATTGAACTACTTAACTAACTGTTTCACATTTGTGGTTCAATTTGAAGTCCATTTGGCTCCTTATAAACAACTTTAATTCCAATCAAAGCTGCAGAAGTTTCAAGATAAAATTCATATAAATAGACCTTTCCTATATTACTCCCTATCCTCATCTTCCTTGTCATTAATATATTTTTAAAACACTATCAAACATAGAGTTTAAATTTATGATTTACTCAAGAAGAACGTTATGTACAAGCAGAAGCTATTATGTGAATGAGTGAGAAACTGTGCTTACCTTATTCCCTTGAGGTAATACGATAAAAGCACCTCCTCCAGCACTTTCGACTATGATGGCTATAAACTTAGGATTGACTGCACAGAATGTAGAATCCCAAGAACTCTTCGAGACCCTGATATTGTCATAGCATTGCTCTCTTTTAAGGGCTTGACCGTAAACATGTCTAAATTTTGAACTTCTAACTACACGAAAGGACATCTGAATTAAAAAATAAATATTTAGCTAGATACAAGTATGGAAAGGCAACTATTTCAAAACATATAAATCACTTTGGAGCAATGTATAACTGTAAAAAGTAAAGAATAAGAAACTAATCGCCCGTAATTTCAGCAAAATGATTATTAAATTATGTATTTGAAACTATTTTTAGTAATACATTTGAGGAAATTTAATATGTTTGAACTGCTACTTCAAGGTGGCCAAACTTTTTTAGAATTGCAAGAACGACATTGACTGTGGGCACACTTATAGAGAAAAATTACCGTGTAGTAGCATGAAGAAGATTTTTATTTTTAACTCGGTTTTTTTGTGACTTTTTGAAAAAAAACACTAGCATTTAAGTTTGATATCTCAAAACATAACCTGAAACCGTTCGTTTAGAAGCCAAAAAGCACACAAACCTTGCAAAATCCAACTATGCGAAACCGTAATCCCAAACTGAGTATCTATTTACATCTATAATAATTTATTAAATTAATTTCGCATTGATATTCACTGGCACTTCATAACTAGTTCACGATATTCACTTCAACCTGTGGGAAAAGCCATATTTGGTTATGCGAAAATTTTTAAAACGTCAAAAGTTCGATAGTTGGGGCCTCTTTCGGACCAAAGCGTCTACTAACTCCGTTCTCCGGCGACATCTAAGAGTAGTAATCTTACAGAATTTGTTTTTCACAAGACATCTTATGCAGATTACTGGCGGGTCATTCAAAATTAAAGTGAAACGGGCTTTCTCAGCAATCGGCGACAGCAATGTTGTTAAAAACAATGTAATTTCATTGGATTTTTGGACTATTTAATGTCGCTGGTTATTACGTCAGATTAGGTGATTATTCCGTTATATAAAACCTTTTTTCAGTTTTTAGTCAGTAAGTAGTTAGAAGAATAAAAAGTAGTTAGTGATAAATGAAATATGCAATTCAGGAAGAAAAACCACTTAATAGCAACCCAATCTTGATGAATAAACAATAGGTATAATGAACGAGTAGTTAAAATAATTAAAATATTAATGGTTTTAGAGAAAAATATATGTTGTTTATACAGGATGATTCAAATTTGGCGTCATTCTTATGGAAGTGTTGCCTGGGGGTGTTTAAGGAGCACAGAAAAAATAGTAAAAAAATTAATAGTTATTAAAAACTGAGAGATTTGCAAAAAACTATGTCAGACGGATGGCAACAATGTTTTTTAAGGTAATCTGACCAATTAACATTACGTAAATACCTGTTTTTTCGTAGTTATTAAAAACTCGGGTAACCATGGAATTATACAGAAAATCACAATAAAATAGACGAGGATAAACGCTAAATTCAACAAGATTTGTTACATGTAGGGCGTAGCCTCCGTAAGACGGAGGCCTCGTGTAGGGTATACTTTTTTCGACGAAATGTCAGATTGTCAATGAGAAATTGTTCTTTGTGATCACGTTATTGTGCACTCATGTCGAGCAGCTTCTCGTATTCGGATAATTAACTCCTGCTCAATGTGTGCTGGTGTTCAGTAATCCATTGGTTTAATGTGTCCCTGTGCTGTGTGTATCTTACATTCGTGGTAGGAATGCAGCCCTTCCTCGGTATTTACTTGGCGCTTGCGAAAAGGTCAGTTATTGTGCTGCGAGTACCCCTGGAAAGCTCTGCTGCAATTATGACCAATACTTTGTTCCTCTGTGTCTAAAATCTTCCTGGAGCCAATCTACATTTTGTGAAAGAAATACTATCTACCTGTAATAATCTGTTAATGACAAAAAACATCATTGCCGCTTCGACTTTTAATCAAAACATTGTAAAACARAACTTTTTTAATATMAAAAATTTTTGAAATTTGAAGCRAAGACCGTAAATTTTCATTACGAATGGTGTATTTTAAAAGGCTACCAATCAAAGATGGGACCATTGAAAATTAATGCTTGATAACAAAGTTGACATTTGATTTTCAACTATTAATTATCGCACTCACCAAGTGAGCCTCTATTACCCCTTAAAATGAATGACGCCAACTTTGAATCAGTTTGGTCCAGCTTTATGCTTTATTTATAACCTTCCAAGTCAAAGTCCAATAAAAATTAGTTCGATGCGACTATCTCGTATAATATATTTACTACAGACAGCTTTTTACTTTTCTACAGTTTTTACTTTTTTACAGTTTTACTTTTTAGGTAATCTTCGTATGGAAACATTTTCGTTTCCTTGTATTAGGAGAAGTTGCCTACAGCCTAAACTTATTTCGGGTGTTTTTTTAGATGATTTGTGTTGTGTTTTCCGATTTTGCAGTTTTTTGGGCGCAAGAAGTTCCTCCTTTCAGTTTGTTACTGAATAGGGCAACCTTGCGCATTTCCTTCGCTGGGATTTTGTAGTTAGCACTTCTTGAACTTTGGAAGTAGTAGCAAAGGTAAATCCTTCCGGTTACAGCATTTGGCTAGTTGTTCTGGAAAATGCTTGTCTGACCATCTGCTACAGATTAAATTTCCTCCGCCGTTCGAGACAGGATGGACGAACTTCTGGACATTCTTGCACTGTGGGATGTATCTTGCCTTGAAGAAGAAAGCGTTGACGTTTCTGGAACTACTGGATTTCGGTGCAGTTTTTTAAATCTCTGAGATGGAGTAGTTTAGCCATATTAGAAACGTTTGAAGAGACATCTACTAATACGGTAGAATGAATTTGCTCAGGGGTGAACCCTATATTTTCTGCATGGATTTATTCAGCTTCTGTGCGAGATTCGAGTTCATTAATGGTGAAGGCGGGTTTTCTGCTCTTTTGAAGAATCTAGGCGAAGGGTTAGCTGTTGATTTAATGGAGAAGATGGATTATTTGCTTGTGATCCCGAGTTTGAGGTGACTCAATCCATTTGTATCTACTCCATTTGTGAATTTTTCTATGATTTAATTTTTATAAGAGTTTATGGAGAGTAGCGTTTGGGTTCTTTCCAGTTCAGTATTAGGAAATAGTGATGAGGACTGATTCGCTTTGTTTTGGGGTTTTGGTTTTCTGGGCATTAGGTTGGGCTGTTGGCCTTAGAAGGGAGAATTTGGAATTTTGTAGACTTTCATGCTTGCTCTTGTTTTCTGATTACTTTGAACCGCTTTCTTTTGGGATTTGGCTTGTGGAAAAAGATCAAAGGTTTCTGAAGTCGTATTTGTTTTAAGGAGGGATTTGTATTTTTCTTATAGTTAGGTGTGATAGTTTCTTTTAGACGAGGATTTTGGGCTTCGAGCTCGAAAAATGATTCGGGAAAGTGTTGCATTAGGGTTTTTGTTACTCGTACATTTGCTTTTTCTTTAAGGTTCCTTACGGTTAACTGACTGAGATTTCCACTTTTGTCACAAAATAAAAGTCTTTTTTTCGAAATAACTTGTTTTTATAGCTTTTATTAGAGGCTTTGTGATTTACATCAATTTAAATTGTTTGGACACTAGTTTTCCCGTTACCTCCATTATTGAGCTGGCCCATATACAGGGTGATTTTGTTAAAATCTTGAAGCGCTTAAATATTTTGAAAACGAGTGATCCTACGAAAAAATGTTTCAAATAAGAAGTGAATATCTGGGAGGGGGAAGTTTATTCGTGTTAGAAAAACAACGCCTACTTCGACTTTGTAGGCTAGGCAGGGGCCAAGTTGAGATTTTCAAATGGTAACCAAAACAAATGTCTTGATAAATTACTATCACTTTTTGACGTACTATTCGAATTCGAATCTCCAGTAAAATGGTGTGGTTACTATTTGAAATTCTCAAGTTGGCCCCTGCCTAGCCTACAAGGTCCAAGTAGGCGTTGCTTTTCTGACATGAATGAACTCCAAACGCCCCCCTCCCAGATATTTTTTTAAACTTTTTATTTGAAACATTTTTCCTCGGACCACTCGTTTCCGCAATATTTAAGGGTTTGAAAATTTAAAAAAACACCCTGTATAATGAAAACGTACTGTCTATCACAATAGATAAACGAAGAAAGGATCCATAAAAATACGTCAGTTTTACTAATAATTTCTTTTACTTACAAAGAATTCCATCCAATAACAATATTCTAAAATTTGCAAAAATGTTCATGTTCAAAACAAGCAATAACTATTATAAGGATCTATGATCTATAACATATTGATTTAATGTACAACCTTAGCTACTGTGTTAATGCGAAACAAATTGTGTGATAAAATTCTAACAGAAAGATCAACTTTTGTAAGGTAAATTACTATTTATAAACTTTTCATTTATTCAGAAATTTAACAGGGCTGATATAATAATTGACAACATGTTTAGAATATTCTATAAAATTCTTCTGTTCATCTTAGCTAAAAAAATAATTAATAATTGTAAGAGCGCATCCTGTAAAGAGTAATAGTAACATGAAGATTGTCAACATATAAGAGGAACATAATCGACGCGATTTAGTTAACAGCATAATTTATAGTAATATGACTTAATATCACTGTTAATATGCGTATGAACTAGAACCCTGTGTAATCAGTTCTAATAATTGCACTAAGTATATGTATTTTTCATCGTATCTAAAAAACTCCATGTTCTAACTGTAAAACTGGAAAATATTGAAAATATTCGGGTTCGGTTTCGGTTAGAGGGACCAGCAATTTAATTGCTCTTAATTGTTATAGGTTAATAAAATCTGAATTAACTTTTTTTTAAATCTGATCAAAGTGCTTTTTACGTTCCTTGAACACGACTGCTAGAAATTTTCTATTTTAATTTGCTAATAAATAATAGCCCAAATTAACATTTGAAATTCATGTGGAATTTTACGCGTGAAATAATATCTATCAATGTATTCACTAAACAGTCTGAGGTGTTTGCTTCTATACATTTTTCGCGTACGTGCACGTAGTACTTTTCAGACTTAATTTTTCATTATTTACTTTGAAGTTTACAAACTAAAATATATAAATACACGTTGCTACATTCGCACTTCGATTTCACGTGCCTAAAAATTACATATTACTTTGCTAATATTTTCATTTTAGAATTTCGTTATCGCTTTAAAGCTAAGATTAAAAAGAAGATTCTAAACCTATAAATATTCAACTATATCACACTTAATACTAATATTCGGACACGAACGACCGAACGAATAGTCTATGTTATGCAGGCTTTTATTTCTTTCGGTCAACAATTTCTGGAAAATCGGCAGAATTTCACGATCCAATAACTCACTTTCAGAGGTTGCATTATACATGGATTTGTCCCGTTTAGGGGGATGAGTACTAGACTTTAATGCCGCCGCCACATTAGGTGTGCTAGTAAAATAGCCCAGCTTCTGACTCTGGATATTTCCTAACATGTTGCAACTGGCAGCTTCGGAAGGATTCGATTTAGCTGGTGATTTTTCACGTTTCTCCCTCTGAGAGCCGTGCCGATTCCTTTCGGATGTTGTGCGATGTATGTGCGGATCATCTGAAAATGAAAATTCAGGAAAAATAAGTATTTTTAATTAAATTGGTGCTAATGGTTCTTGGGATAAGAGCAAAGCTTTTGTAAAAAAATGGAATGCTCACTGTTCGAAAAAGTACTTTGATTATAGATTTGCTACTGATAGTGAATCAATTATCTGAATTTGCATTATTTGAATAAATAGAGACGCCAAATTCGAAAAATAGAGTTTTGCAACCGTCTGAAAATAACTTTTCTAGGGCTGTATGCCAAATGTTAAATATTTGCTATAAATACGTTTCGCAAGATTACGAGCTTTAGAAAACGAAAAGAAATGCTTTTTATATTTATCTTAAACGCACTTGGCTGCATTTTTTTTATTAGAGCTATACGAGWCCCGAGACTGGAATTTTAACATCTTMAWMARAKCATCAACRTTTTTCTGAGTAACATTTTACTACTTTGTAACAGAACCCAGCAACAGAACTGAGTCCAAAGAAAATCGACGAGTTTTCGTRTAAAATTGATCTCTTAATTTTTTGCATAAAAGATTCAGTTTGCCAGAATTTTACAGTAAGATTTTRTCCATGATTCAAAGCTGCAAAAAGTTTTCCAAACAATTTTGYAAAGCTGTKAAGGAGGCGAGTGTTCCAATAAAACGTACCTAATAATTTTTCACAGAAAATAACTGAAGATTGTCAGTATTTTAAGTAAAACTGATGCAATRTTTGCGTRGAAASAATTGCTTAATAAAAAMTTTATTAAAACTGGAATGACCYGAACATTTAACGGAACTTYAAAAWTCTTCAGAKCGGTGAGGGCGGCGAATTTTCCAAATTATTTKTTGTAAACTTTTGCTCTCTGGTCGTTTTTCAAAATAATCTTAATTWCTTTCGGTAAATMAMTGAMTAAAATTATTTGGTTTTTGTGCCAAATTCGCCGCTGAAAAGGTTTTCTAAAGTTCCCTGTAAACCGATGAATGAGGCGAATTTTCTTATTGAAAATGAATTAAAAGCAAAATTAATTTTGTCATTTTGGGCTTAAAAGATCCCGTCAGAAAAGAAGATGTCAGAAAAGAAGAAAATTATCAGAAAATAATGCTTTTTTTGCGTTTTCGGTTAAAAACTTTTAGTTTTGTGATCGGTTTTGGAGAAAACCCTAATGGTTTTCGGGGAAAAAAGGGAGGAATTTATTTTCGTTTTTGTCCCGAATTCGGCGCTCAAAAAAGTTTTTGTAACATTTTTACAAAGCTTTAAATTTATCTTGTAATTTTTTGTCTAAAAAAGACCTCCAGTTCGTCAGTATTTTTAAGTGAGACTCTACAAAATAGAGTGTTTCTCAGCAAAAACTAAAAAACCACATTTTTTTAAACAAACTCTACAGTCTTCAGAGGAATGGAGGTGACGAGATTTGCAAATAATATGTTATAAACTATCGCTTATTCTGTTCGTTTTCTGATAGAAAATTATTTGATTTTTGTATCAAAGTTGACGCTGGAAAAGGATTTCAAAACTTTTTACAAAGCGACGAAGGATTCGAAATTTATTTCATAATTTTCCATAGAAACTACCTTAAGATTGTCAACATTTTTAAGCAAAACTTAAGAAAATTGATCATTTAGAAGAAAGAGTAACTTGGCTAAAACTGGAAAATTCTGAAATTTTGAAGAACTTTTATCAATATTATTAATAAATGACCCTTAAAATAAATCTGAAAACAAATAAAGCAGCCATCAACATTATCCCAGCAACGGAACTGAGTCCAACGAACGAGAGTGGGAGTTTGTGTCACACTTTCAAATTTGGAACACTATTGTATTAAGTCTGTAAGGAATTATAAAAATCGGAACAGTAGCTACATAAAGACTATGGGAAGTTAACTAGATGAATGGAAGATAAGTGGTTGGATTGGACGTGGTGGTACAATTGAATGGCCACTTAGATCACCTGACATAACACCAATCGACTTTTTCTTATGGGGTCATGTTAAGGCTGAAGTTTACAAACAGTAGGTTACCAACATTAGCTCAAAGACATGAAAACACTAATAAGACAAACTTTTCGAAGTATTTCAGTACAAACTTTAGAAAAGGTAAAAAAGTTCGTTTTTGTGTAGAGCTATAATGTGTATGCTATTGAGGCTGAACTGTTTGAACACCTCCTATGAAAAATTATTAGTTAAACACAATTCTGGGCTAGAATACTATATAATACTACATAATAAGAAATAATGGCATAATATGCCAATATTTCTAAGTTAGAATCTTTATTTATTACTGTTTTATTACGTTCTAGTTATTTAGTAATCAAATTTAATGAAATTTTAGGTTTAAATAATTAATAAAGTAGTATTGTAATAGAGGTTAACCTGCGGGTCTCGGGGTCTTCTTGGACTGCTTGTAATAGCGTGGATTATCAAATGCAACATTTTCTGTTTCTTCAAATGTACCCGATACATTTTTTAATGCTCCCACTATCCATTTTTATCAGCATTTGGATATCGGGTAGTATACAAGGTGTCCCTTAAGTTGAGGACATGCAGGGTGCACAGGTGAGGTTTGAAAGGAGACAGAGGGAAGTTTTGATAGCATATATAGGAGATAAAAATAATACGCTTTGTTCGTATAAAAAAAATATTAACACCCCCTTAACTGGTCCAAGCACATTCAGTTTAAACAGCAGCATTCAGTTTCAACATTAACATATATCATTATTTTCAACTAGAGATATAATTTTTTAACTTTAGATACTCAGGAAATGGAGATTTACGCCAAAAAAAACTCTTCATTTATTGCGATAAATTGAACTGTTTTAATAATAGCTTGATTTTTGTATAATCAGTTTAAGGAGCTCAACAATTAACCAAGGGGTTAAAAAATCTTTCCTTTGGTTGTTTTTTTTATTCGTAAAAATTATGTTCACATAATGAATTTTGTGGTAAATTTATGGGCCGGTATCATAGGAAATAATTATACATTACTGTATTTTAAGTTAATTTCTGCAGGGTATTTAAAATTAATTAAACAGAAATCAAATGATCTTTAAAATACGTAGTTCAATTTATCATATATACATAGTTCAAATTGTATAAATAAGTAAGGCATAGCTTTTTGGCTGAAAATCTCTAGTCTCAAGAAATTATATTTGCAGTTAAAAATAATTAAAAAAAATAAAAAAATAAAGATTGGTTGTTTCTGCAGGCCGCTCCTGCTTTTTTTCTTTCTGTGTTCAATATATTTAGGATCCGTTTTGCAAATAAGATTGTAACTCTGTTTAGACAAACATTTGGCCAAAAAATAATTGTAATATACAAAGTTGTACAAAAGTTGGAAATCTAAACGTAAAGTCCAATATCTCCGTTAGGGGGACAAAAAGAAAAACAATTACATGAACAAACTGTGTTTTTTAACCTCTCATGTATGCTCTCGAGGAACGAAGTACGTAACTGAGGCTTTGTATACCCTACTGGCTAATAAGTATCTATTTTTTGGCATTCTCCGGAGATAAACACCATTAAATGGGTAGTAAGGTGCATGGTTAGAGACAAAAAATAAATATTATGCAAAAACTTGTTAGTTTGCTCTGTTCGGTCTTATCTACTAAATTATTTGTCTGTCCAGGGGCTTATTGGTTCAATTTCGTAGTAGAGTTTGATACTGCTAATTTCTGAAAAAAGTTGGCTTTGCTTCAAATTTATTCAAAAACTTGTGAAAAAATTTCTGAATTTGACATTATCTGAAAGCCTGTTAAAAAACCTTATAATATATAAGGTGTTTCATTTAAAAAATGTGACTTAACTTTAAGTGTCTTCATCTGGTAAATTATAAACCGCAGACCGAATAAACCTTCTACAAAAGTTATCTTGATTTGTAAGAAAACCCATTGCAGCATATTAATACAGGGTGGTCTATTAATAAAAACATATGTTTGCTTTACAACGGATTTTTCGGGACATCCTGTGTAAACCACATTGTTTTAATAAATGGACACTGTTAATGCCAATATCGCATAAAAATAGTTTCAAAATTACACTCTAGATTGCCGTAATCTTCCACCGCGTCGGTTGAAACACCTTGTATAAAACGTAGGTTTATCTGATAGAAGCGTTTTTAAAGATTTAGTGATTATTTCTTTGTGAACCACGGTTTACGTCAATTAGCCGAAAAATTACAACATTGTAAATGTCCTCTGCTGCTCAACCCTCACTGGTTTTGAAGATACAGCCGCTTCTCTTATTCGTACATCTGACATACCACCTATATACTAATTAAACTCTGAAGACGGTGGTAAAAATATTTGCTAAACAAAAGCGAAACTATTTGTCACAATCAAAGAAACTTGAAAGAAAAACTCAGCTCAAAATAAATTGATAAAGGGCTGGAAATGAAGCTCCAGCAGAAAGATTTCATCCGCAAAATGTTATCATGCACCTTACCTTCATCTTGTGATATGCTAACTCTACTACTCTTTTGATGCGCCTTTTGGCACCTATGTTGACTCCCTGTGTCCCATAATTCGCTTTTAGCCACCACGTGAGTGCCGCATTCCGGCTTCTTCTTGGGGGTGGTGCGAATGTTACTCTGAACACTCGTTCTTCTGTGGCATATTCCTTCTGGAAAGCAAATTGATAGGCTATGGCATAGGGATTGTGCATGTGTGTGCTGTGTGGTGTTGGCAAGTTTTCCCGAATAGTTTCATGCGTTTTACCGTGTGCGTTTGAGTGTTGCTACAGAGTGTAATTCTTGAATTCCCCATAATAGAGCTAGCGCATATCGTACCTTTTACAACTAAGTCGTCCTCCAAGACACTTTCAACAGCTTTTATGCTGCTTCTTCTCTTTTCTTGGATTTCTATTGAATCTACTGCCCCGACCGTCCTGGACACTCTTCGTTCATGAGTTGGCGTCCTTCGACCCTGCCGCTCCAATGTTGAAATTCTCTTCTTTTCTAGTTGTTCACTCGGGTAAGGCTTGATCTAAATTTGAGTACGTTGGAATTAATAAGATGTAACCATATTGAAAAAATCCTACCTGTGTGTCACATCTTTGAATGTCGATTTTATCAGCAATCGAAACCACCTTACTTGGTTCTTTTACAGTGTTGTAATTGCTATCCAATTTCATTATACTTTCCTTATTAATATTATTTTCTGCCTTAATGGTATCCGTGTTAGTTCTTGACACAGTTCCATTAATTTGCTGTTGGGACTGTTGAATTATTGCTGGTTTGCTTTTGGGATGATTCGTTTGCTGTGATGGCAGCAATTGGTTGTATTGCTCATTCTCGATTCGTTTACTTTTGGGAGAATTTACAACTTTTTTAGGAGATGTTTCGTTAGTTGCTGGAAGTTTTTTCTTTCTGGAAAGATTGTTGTTGATAAAAAAACACTTTTTATCAGTCTGTAGTTTTCTTCCCTGAGTTGCAATGTTTATGTCCAAATATATGAACTATTACAAAAATAGATTCAAGTATACATAGTAAAAACAATCTGGGTTGAGAGCGCTGGTAAAAAAAAATAAAAATATATATTTTATAATTGAAAATGTTCCACCAGCGATGAATTTGGGACTCAGTTAAACAGATAGAGCTCAAGAAGGTCCAATTGTGAAGGTTATTTGTTTATTTTGATTTTAGTAACAATCGTCCCTACGAAATTTTTGTCAAGTTTCTGCTTTTGAAGAGCACTCGGTTTGGTTAATGGTGTAATAATGACTCAATCTTCAACCAGATATGATTATCCAAGCGTTATCAAATGCTTTATTTGTGTTTAAAAATTGGCTGGCAGTTTTTGCTTCAGTAAAATCTGTTCCGTGTATGTTTTTAGTAAGAATCTTGCACCATATAACTTACATCTTTTTTATAAATAGTGACTATATTTTTATCACCACGATTTATTCCCACTACGAAAGGAAACCGTTACAAACACTGTTGGTTTGGTAGCAGTTAAAAATTTGTTTATTCTGGAAAATTTTCTACAAAGCTGATTCAAAATTAACGTCATTTGTTTAATGGGTTTTTTTGGGGCGTTAAAAATGTACTTACATTTTTTATATTAGGCAATATTTTAAAGTATTTCAAAGCTGATTTGACAATTTATTAGGTGAGCAGTTTTGTGATGAATTACGCCATTAGGTGATAAAACTTATGGATTGAATGCGCAATGTATTGAATACGGAATATGGTAGCTTCGGAAAATCAATTGAATAGCTAAATTTTGAAACTCCGACTTCTCTTAATTCAATTTGTTTTTCAATTTTACTTTTCTATTTCGCCAGGCACTTTTGATAATTGACCAATGAAGCAGCAGATACTTAAATTATGTTAATGAAAAAATTATCATTGCATATGCGAGCGAAAACATGATTGCAATATTTCTGTTTCGTTTTTTCCGCATATCTCTGTATCTTTGAGTATAAATAATTTGTTTCATAATTTTTTCTGTACTTTGTACATACACAACACCTTCACAGGAGGGACTTTGAATCAACGTGTATACCATACCAACTTTGGCACAAATTTGCTGAAATATCCCCAAATCAGCAAAATACATTTCTAAGTTAGGACTCGCTACAAATTTTTAAAACCAAAAAAAAGGTCTAAAGTTTTATTCTAATACATCTATTCTTGTCAGGTATACGGAAGAAGAAAAAACAAATAAACCAAAATTTTGAAATATAAATTGTATATGGAAAAGTCGATGAATAAAATATATGAGTGATTTTCAGGTTTTTCTCAAAACCAATAATTTATTTATTAAAAAGAGCAACGTCGTAAAAACTCTTCAAATGTTAATTTATTTTTTATGTGTATATTTGCAGCCCTTTTGAACACAAGAGATTAAAATCTACGAGGAATTAGGTTGTCAGAAGTACATACATATGTGAACAGAAAATGTGTTATTTTCAATTATTTTATTTACTTTTTTTATTAAAAAGAATTAAATTGTTGTTGATTTTTACTTACTTTTGACTATCCGAATGATGCAATGATGCATAGTCTGCTTGTGAACTAAGGCTGCAAAGAGATGTTAGGTCACTTGTCTCAGTGGCACTTGGCATTTCTTTGCGTAAAAGTGGTACCGAAAGGCGATTAGTATCACTTATAGAGTCCTCAGTTTTCTGCTCTAGGATTTCATTTGCTTCATTGCCCAATTGCCTTATCAGCATCTACAATTTGCAAATTAACTCGGGGCTGGTGCGTGAAATAGCTGGCTAGATACCTGCAGTTCACTATCTCTTTCCGACAACGTTTTTCGATATTTTATATTTAATTCCTTCAAGTCCTTCATTTTCGTTTCTATTTCTGATACGCTGGATTCTCGTCTAGTTTTCGACATGGGTCTCAGTGTTGCACGAATTCGCTTGTCTATGCTGCCTCCGGTATCTTTGCGCAGTTCGAGCATTTTCGGAACGAACACAAGGCACAAAGTTATTGTAGTACAAAATATTATAAAAGAACCTGAAACAAATAAACCAAATGCCCAATTTAATATAATTTTGTAATACGAATATACTAACTAATTATCAGAAACATTGCGTCTTGATGGTCAACTAAAGCCAGAGCAACTGCTGCTCCAAGAATGCACATTACTACCACATTGTAAACGGAAAAGCCAACGTATCTGCTGTCGTTTAGAGCTGGAATGGAAACATGTCGAGTTTCCCATGCCAAAAATGCTCCAAATATCTACAACATTCAGCAACATTAGTCTCTTCTAATGCTGGCATCCATCCAATGTTGACTTACCATCAAAAGACCTTTGTATACGTAAATGGAAGAAATGAATATAGTCATTTTCGAAGATGTGCAGTACTCGTTTTCCGGTATAATAATTTCATCTTCATTTGACGGATGAAGCTAAAATGGGATTTAGTAACTAAGTTCTGGTATTGTTTCTAAGTGTCTCATTAAGCGCAACAAAAAAAATAATTTTTAAAGAAAAAGTTACTATTAAAACAGGGTGAAGCTCGTCAAGCTCTGTTAAAACTCGGCTAATCCAAACTTCGATTTTTTAACTGAAACAGCTTGTATTTACAGAATTTAACTGTTCTTTGATTGAAAGTTAAGGTCCTTTTTAACAAGCAAATTTATTGCTTGTTTTGTTCTTTGCGAAGTAATTGGATATTCCAAATGAACTTTTAATATTTACTTCTGTAAAACTGGGGTAATCTTCAAGTTCATCCTCATAGACGAAAAGAAGGAATATTGGCTCTTTTACATAAAATGATTGCTTTTTTATTGAAATGAGGTAATAAAATTTTAACCATTTAATCTCTAAATTAGATTTTTTGAACTAGAAAAAATAACATACGGCTATTTCTACGGACTCACTCACTGTTGATTAAACGTGCTTTTGATTTAAAAAATACAATCTAATAGACCAATTTGAATCCAAAAAACCCAAGTTTTACATGATGTTTATATTTCATACGATTTTCCCCATTTTTCAATTAGCAGCGTAAGCAAAAATCGGGCATCAACTTTCCGTTTCGTCCAGTTTTACTTACATATGGCTCGCCGCGTTTGGTGTCACGATAGAAAGGATCAGCAAATTGCCATGTAGCCATTATAACAACATCGATACATAATAAAACTCCAACCACCATAAAAAGCTGGTAATCTTTAATCACTTTCTTATTGAGTTTTACATCGGTGAATATTGAGTGAACTCTCCAAGTTTTACTAAACATTGATCCAAATGCCAGTGAAAACCCGGCCATTAGAGTGCAAGCCCGAGCTGTGCATATGTAAGGGAATACCTCTAAAAATCCAAAAGAAATGTCAGTAATCTCGAGGGATACAAACAAAATATCTAAAATAACTATATGTAAACGACGACTAAATAATCAATGCATAAATTGCTATAAAGATTATAGTAAGGAAGACGAAAACTTAAAGTCTTGTTATTCGAAGTGGTTACAAACCTCGTTTTAACTAAATGTATAAAAAAACCAAAAAAGGTGGTATCCAATTAAAATGATTAACTTGCATTGAATTACATTAAATACGCGGACGGAATACTTATAAATTCCTAAATAATTTAAATTCGTACTACTTACCAATACTTGAAAGACCCGAATCTAAGCCCAAAAAGATGATGCTCGTATACGTTATCATACATCCAACTATAATTAAGTTATTCAGCTGAGGGCTGGACATTTTAATATATCTGAAAACCAATGAAATATTTTTTGTTGCTTGTTTTTATAGATTAAAATTTAATTTAATCTGGGCTAATACATCGTGTAATATCTACCTCTGATTTCTGTATTTGATGTTGAACGCTAAGAAAAATGCAGCTATGAATATTCCTAAAATTGCCAAAGTCGCTAAAATGGCATAAGCTGTCTTGTTTACTCTGGTATGCTCAATAATCAGAACTGTCCTATCTTTCGGTGGATATCTACAAATGAGTGAAATCAATAGCAAAGTAATTTAAATATAATTAAATAATTCGGGTTGTTTTAATTACAAAATCGTGGTTTTCCTTTGTATATTTATTTATATTACTGTTTCATGAAATTATTTTCGAAAGGCTTSATGTGGTTGATAAATTGGTTYGCATTCACATAYTTTTAATTTGTTATAAATAAAATRMAGCCAAAATAATGCATGRAGAAYATTTCAGRAGTAAATATGGAAAAGTTAARAMMAGTTTTKTTTKTTGGATMTASATATTKGATGWWKATCAAGTCAATTKTTTTTTTCTGCAGATAAYAKTACAACAAAYTTTTGRAAACATTTTMTTAACATACAATTTTATTCAAAAATGMTTTATTTTGARCCTGTTTTATTAGTTTCATTGACGTYTAAAGAAAATGGAACTAACAYTGATTTTCAWTATRGCTAAACAACAAATARCACTATTAGTCACGTTCSTGGTRTATTTAAAAGAGAAAKAAGTTACAGACTTTTCGAACGAYRCGCCAGTTTAATTTAAAAAATSTAGAGCGTTTRTTTCATAACGTAAATTGTTTTGAGCTAATATGTTTAGAAAAAGCACTAAYTATACCACTAAATTKTTTACATTCKCGCGTAGACTTTTCAGCTATTCAGATTTTTGCCACTGTTTTCTTATAATTATTCATAAATAAATGGGTTTTTGAGATAGGAAGAAAATATGTCCATAACGTAAATTAWACTTTATTTTTYTACAGAAARTGCAGCAGCMWARAAGCCCATATAGAAKGGTAAAAWAAATATAAATAAAAATAYATCAGCGTTTTATTTGAACAATWTAAAAACAAGCGAATYGTAATTACCATCTCAACATTTATATAATGTTAGTATTATTTAATATTCTTGTCGGCCTACGAGATGAAACTTACATGGCTTCAGATGTATAAAATAATATATCATCATTTATGACTTTTTACTGTTGTCGGTCCGTAAWTTGCCTGCATTTAAACCGTTTTCTCAAWTTWTTTTAATTATATTTAATTAAATTTTCTAAGCCGTTATTAGACAGTGAAAACATATAATTTATGACTTTTTACTGTTGTCGGTCCGTAAATTGTCTGCATTTAAACCGTTTTCTCAAATTATTTTATTATATTTAATTACATTTTCTAAGCCGTTTATTAGACAGTGAGAARAAAAATRGACAAMTACGCAATTACRTATCTACCTAATATAATTTGAACTTACTTCCCAGTCCATTTAAGAGGATCTCCTAGAGTAAGATCTAGATGTTGTATGGCAGCACTGTATTCTCCTACTTTTACGTCTGTTCCATTTTGGATCTGTTTAAGCAAGATGCTGGCTTTCCGTTCATTGTCATAAAATCGTACTGGGCCTGTGACTCCTAACATGA
>NW_026018652.1:0-17695 GCF_020466585.1 Dendroctonus ponderosae | reverse complement strand
AAGTTCAATCCTTATTGAGCATGTGCTGAGCCTGTGAAGGCGGTTGAAGTAGCGGCTGATTTTTGAGCTGTGAACACTTCTGAAGATGCAAGTCACTCGTGCTTGCGAAACATCAAGACGAAATTCTACCGCACGACGGCCTAAAAACCCGAAAAACCCATTAATTTCCAGCTGTTTGTCGTGTAAAGTGAAATTTTCCAAATTTGTTCTCCGCCAAACAAAAGCATTATCGCACTTGCAATCTATAGCACTTAAAAGAAAGAAGAGGAAATTTATCTAAAACTTTCACCATCTTTAGCGTCAAGTGTCTTCTAACAATCCTGAAAAGTAAAAATTTGTACTCGCATCAGTTATAAACACGTGAAACTTTATATGGGAAAACGCAGTTGAGAACAGAAATCTGTTTTGGGAGCGCCATTTACTAGTCTGACAAAACTCAGAATTCAGGGCGAGTTTCGTAAAATTTTCCCGCTCTTTAAAGAGGAACGAATGTATTCTAAATATTGTGAAACTCTTGAGTTGCTATTTTCACTAGTCTGAAAGATGTGGATTTTTAAAGCTCTTTTTTGACTCAAGCGCGGTTGGGTCAAGCCATTCATTTTGAGACGACGATTTACTAAGCTGGCAAAAATCAGGATTTTTCGTCATTCTTTTGAAACTCTCACCACGGTTCGCGACATGCGTCTTCTACAGAGGGTGAAAATTTCAAATTGCAACTTGCTTTAGCTGGAAAGGTGTGGATTTTTAGACGAGAGGGCGCCTAGCGTCAAACGATCGATTTCAGCTCGTTTTTTTTACGCTGGCAAACACCGGAGTTTGCGGTGATTTCGGTGAAACTTTGAGCAGCTTTAGAATCAGACGTTTTCTTATGATGGTGAAATTTTCAAATTGGTGCTCGCATTTGCTTAGAAGATGTGAATTTTTAAAGAAAAATTTTGCAATGTTTCGGCGAAACTATCTAGAGTGAAACTTAGAAAAATCAAGGCATAAAATGCAATAGAAAAGCTCTTGCAGACGATGCTAGAAAGGGGCTCAAGACAAATAAAAAATGCTCTTGTCTCCAACTGAGCCATTGAGTGATTTGCCACCTATTCAATTGAATCCTCCCCGTGATTCTCAAATCTCGATGAATAAAATGCTTTAAATTTTGCAACTCCATTGGGAAAATCGCAAACTGTCTGTAACTAGAAACACTTTGCCTTAATTATGTGAACTTCATTTGGAACGGGCCGTTTGTTACAAAGAACAGTGGAAGTTCCAAAGTTAAACATCGCGTCCCTCGCAAACGTCTGACCAAACCGAAATTTAATTACCTGGCATTAGAGCGACAATCTTGTTCCAGGGCTTTCAGACATGTTGATTTTGAAAAATTAATTAATGTACTTTGCTTTGCAACAAAACGAAAAATCGACCAGTTTTCAAAGGCCTCGCAGTATCCAGCTGAAAATTAAGTAGTAAGCCAAGAAATTAAGTGTTTTTGGCTTTTTTGGGGCTTTTTGGTCATTGTTTCTCCTTGAGAAGTTTGCTCTCAGTCTCGCACGCCCGAAAAACTCACTAGTCCAAACCGGGATTGTTCATCTAATCGACGTTGATTAGTGGAAAATCGAATTTTCCACTACTGTTCTGATAGTGTCTGGATTTGGGGCAGTGTAAAACGCCCTGACCTTAATTATATAAACCTAATTTGAAGCGGACGGTTTGTTTGGAAGAACAGCAGAAGTTCCGAACTCAAACAGAGCTTTCCTTCCAAGCGTCTAACTAAACTTAAATTAAATTATTTGCAGTGTGCCCACAAGCGTGCCCTGTTGTGTCTAAGCACACAATGATTCAAATAACGCAAGCTTTTATAATTTTAATTAAAAAACACAAATGTAAAGTGCTAAATTCCCACAATTCGGTGGCGTTTGCTTCATCAGCTAGACGACGGGAAGGAGCTTTACATTTTTCATTTTCCAAAAAAACGGTACTTTATGGAAGAAAAAACCCGCAGTTCATCACATATGTTGACAAAAGTGTCGAAATGTTTGATGCGACATTAAAAAACATACTGAATGTATTGTTCTATTCAGCCTGCCTTTTCCAAAGGGCAAACATTATTTATGTCATACATTTCGGACCGTAATGGATCCACACATTCTGTTTTCGGGCAATTTGGGCCTGCACCATAGATCATCATAAAGCACGACGTCCAGACGAATTACCACGCAAAAACATACAGCAGTAAAACAGTTGATAAAGCTCGGATGTAAAAGTGCTAAAACCATTCCATCTGAGCGCTTTACTTGGTCAAATGTATCATCCAAAGGTCGAAGTTTTGTTGAATTTTGTACACAAGAATCTGCAAAGTACAATGCAATGCAGATCCTCTGAAAACCCAAAGAATTTTAAATCACGATTACGAAATGTATGTATTTTCTTGTGGAGGTTTACAGGTCTATCTTTATGCAAATGTTAAAAATCCAATAGGTTTAGCTGCTTGAATAAAATCAATTTTACACAGTTTTAACGGGGTTCGAACTGAGTCCTTCGTTCATATAAACGAGATCGTTGCAACAACCGGTAAAATAATGGGGTTTTAATGAAAATGTCCACATTTCCTAATGTTAAAGTCGTTAGTTGGGACACAAAGAAACCCAACCAGGCCAAAATTAAATAACTAGTTAATTAAAACCGTTTCAGTTAATTGCCCAGGTAGTTCGTTGCTGGTTATTCGCTATAAGCATGCTTTTTCGCAATAATTCTAGTCTTAATTATCCAAATTGCGTCTCTAAATAATTACTTTTTGAACTAAGTGAACAAGACGTCAACTCAAGCTTCAGTCTACCTGGATAGCTGAGTCTAAGTCAACTCATCCGGAGTTGCTCAATCTAGAGATTTTGTCTCAGTCAACATTTCAATAAACGTTTTATTTTTAAGTTGATTCTCATTAATGTTGCTTCAAACTGTTGAGGTGAGAACGATGGGCATATTTTCTTCCTGGTGTTTATTAGCTTCTTCAGAGCTGTGTTTGCTCGGGGGGGGGACCTCTTAGGCTTCTGGAGTCTTTAGATTGAAGATTCTGCTATACAAGAGGAAAATTCCAAGTCACTGCTTACGTTAGATCATGATTTTTGAGTTTTTGAAGCATTGCCTGCAGTTGGCGCAAAGCGTCAATTTTTCAGCTAATGTTTCAGAATTCATTGCTAAATGAGTTGGAATTTTCAGGGGTTTTAGACTCAAGTATATTCTATAGATGTGCAAAATTTCAAGTTAATGCTGGTTCGAGATGGAAAATTAGAAATTTTTTAATCAGATTTTAACCAGAAAATTAAATTTTTAAATAGCTACTTGAGGTCGACAACAAGTTCAGAATATTTTAATCAGCGCGTGCACTTGTTTGAAAAAGTTTCTTTTTAACCCCATTTTGTTCAAGGCAGGAAACATCAGAATTAAGTGGGCTTCATAGTGAATTTTCCAGATCTAAATACTTAAGAATCTTTTATAGATGTGCAAATTTTCAGCTCGCCCCTTGCTCGAGTGAGAGTTGTGAACTACCATGTATTTATGCGTCAAAAATCAAATTTAATTGAGATTCGCATGGTATTTTGAAAAATGTTTGTGCTCTGGTATTGTAAGTAGGAGGGAAAAACTTCAAGGAGCTGATTGCGGTACTTTAGAAGTTAGGGATTTTTGAAACAAGGCATGCAATTTGTTTGAAAGCGTTCATTTTTAATATAATATTTTCCAGGGCAGGAAAAATCAGAATTTAGTGGGATTTAAGTGGTGTTCTCAAACTGTTCAGACCCGAGGGTCTTCTATAGAAGCGGAAAATTTCAGCACGTGGCCTAATCTAGTTGAGAAGTTAGGAATTTTTGAAGCAGACCGTGCATTTGTGGGAAAACGTTCATTTTTGAACGAACATTTACTAAGACGGCAAAAATCACGTTTAATTGAAGTTCGCATGGTATTTTGAAAAATGATTATGCTCAGGTGTTGTAAGTAGCAGAGAAAAACTTCAAGAAGCTGATTGCGGTACTTTAGAAGTTATAGATTTTTAAAACAAGGCGTGCAATTTGTTTGAAGGCGTTCATTTTTAAGCTAATATGTTCCAGGGCAGGAAAAATCAGAATTTGGTGGGATTTAAGTGGTGTTTTCAAACTTTTCAGACCCGAGGGCCTTCTATAGATGTGGAAAATTTCAGAACGTTGCCTGATCTAGTTGAGAAGTTAGGAATTTTTGAAGCAGACCGTGCGTTTGGGGGAAAACGTTTATTTTTTAACCAACATTTACTAAGACGGCAAAAATCACGTTTTATTGAATTTTGAATGATATTTTTAAAAAATTTGTGCTCGGGTGTCGTCAGCAGATGGTGAAATTTTTACGTAGCTACTTGCTGTGGATTACAAGTTAAGAATTGTTTAAATAGAGCCTGCTCGTGCCTGAAAGCGTTCATTGTTAACCTAATGTTTGTCACGGCAGCAAAAATTGGAACTAATTGCGATTCAAGTTGAATTTTCAGAGTGTTAAAATTGAAATATCTCCTATGGACCTGCAAACTCTCAAGTCGCTGCTAGCTCTAGATGAACAATTAAGATTTATTAAAGTAGATGGTGCAGTTCTCTGAAAACGTAAATTTTAAACTAAAAATTAGTGAGGCTTAAATAATCAAGTTTGGTTTGAAATTCGAATGACCTTTTAACATTTCTTGTATTCAAATGTCGTCAGTAAAGGAAACAATTTTTAAGTAGATACTTGAGGAAGATTTCAGGCTAAGCATTTTGAAAGCCTTGCTTGAAAGATTGCTTGTCTAAAAGCGAATTTTTGTGCAAGTTGAATGAAATTTGCAGATTGTTGAGGCCCAAGCATTATGCTTTACATGATACACCTCTGAAGATGCAGCCATGCAAGCTAGTGAAACGTTGGCGGCGCATTCTTTTTGGCCTGAAAGCCCGAAAAACTTTCCAGTTTCTAGCGAATGTTAGCCATTGATTTCAATAATTAACCAGAATTATCGGCCTGTTCGATCTCTTGTTTGGCGGTTTGCATCAACAACCAGCCAGAAGCTTGATAAAATTTAATGACCATTTTGAGATTATTGCCAGCAATTTGCATTTTGATTAACTGCATGACAAATATCGTTAATTTATGCGAATAAAAGTGTGCAAAATGCGCCTTTGAACTTTTTCACTTCTCGGAAACTAATTAATTCTTGAACCCGAATTTGCATTGAGATAAAAGCGGGATTTCTTATTAATATGCCCGAGGCGGGCAGAACGATTAATACACGTCAATAGAGCTTGGATCGCGATATTTGCAAATTTCCGGTTTAAATTTAAAACACTCTTAATAATCATTCATCAAAGTCGGGAAAAAAGAGTTGAAAAATATGCAAAGATTATTCTTGTCACATTGTCACGTTGCAGAGGAATTTCCGAATCTCCAATCGAAGCAGTAACACACTAAGCCCAAGAATTACTCCATAGAGTAAAACCAGGTAAATTGAGGAGTGGGAATTATTTAAATGTAAAGTGGAAACGTAAGCTGTCTCAGCTTCAAATATCGACTGAAATTAATCGTTCCGCTGGCTGCAAAAGGAATTTTCGTGCCTTATCAGTATGCCTAAAGTTCCTCAAATACGCTTAACTAATTCTAATTTCATTGTTCGCCGGAAAGTTCTCATTACTGGGAATAATATTGCCGAGTTCCGTTGGTTTTCCAATGCCATCGCTTCACAGTGCGATACTTTATGTTCAACGACTACCAGATCAGTATCATTAAACAGTGCAAAAATAAGCTAAAAAACGATTTTTTTGCTAATTCAGTCAACTGTAAATAGATCGAAAGCAAGATCCAAATGCATGTTTGCTCGTTGATCAGATAGTCAAATGCTGCAGGTAAACATCGCTTGGAGCAGCATCATCTAATTTTCCATTTTTATTCGAATTAATATACTTTAACTGTCATATAAAGTAAAAATCCTCTAATCCAGGCCATGGCTTTAAATGCAGGCACATTTGGAAATAATCGAGTTTTCCAGCCACTTTTCAGGGGGGATAATTAATAATCCGCGAATGATTGTCGTTCCGAGCCTGTACAAAATGTGTTGAACATTGAGTTTGTTTGAAAAACTCTTCGGGCTTTTAAATGCAGAATAAATTCCGGAAAATTATAATTTACAATGTGTAGCGGCTCCGGCCAGTGTTGTGTGTTTATGTTTGGAGGAAAAAACGAAATTTATGTTGATTTTATGAAATATATTTCTCGGCTCGCAATTAATTTTTGCGGGATAATATATTGCCTTGTGTTTTCGCATCTGGGCAATATCCGCTGGCTTTATACATATTACATAATACAATGCGAGGGTGAGTTAGGGTGAGTGGTTATTAAAATGCAGTTACAGCCTTACTAGTGTAACAATTTCCTTAAAATGCATGCGGGCGCATATCAATCATTATAAGGCGAACGCCCCAATTCTCTACAGCAATGTAACGCCTTGCGGCGTGATATTGATAAATGAGCACCATTTATATATACTTGCGTTGCACTCATATTACACTATGTGACTTGCAAGAACTGTTAAGTTTTACATCAACAAACGACTCTATTTGCATGCGAGACAGCTTTGTTGCATTTTGCTGACAATTTGAACACACACTCTCAGACCAGCCAAGTTCAGTCTATTTCCAACTTTTCTGGATAATAAAACTGAGAAAATATTTGCCAAACTCAGTCCTGCATAAACAACCCAATTGACAATTTTCAAAACTATCTACAATATTCTGATGATGACCCAAAAAAATCGAAACTTTTTCCTAATATAGAATGTCCTTGGCCCTACAAAATGCACCTAAAAGGAAATACCAAGATTCATTGATCTGGGAGAAAATAGATGCCAAACCTCGACATGATGACAACCCACAAAGTTTTATGGCAAAGTTAAAAAAGTCTGGAAAATACCCTGATGATGACTCAAAATCGAAGTTAGTTCCACATATGAAACGCACCTTGCTCTATGATTTGAACTGAAAAATAAAGATTCAGCTTCACTGGTCTCTAAAAAAATTAATGCCAAACTTAGGCCTGCTTAAGTCACTCGCAAAATTGTATTACAAAGTTAAAAAATCTCCAAAATTGCCCGATGGTGACTGAAAATCGAAACTTTTGTCACTTATAAAACAGATTATGCTGAAGCTAATCCATCAAAAAGTCTTTCTTTAGCTTGGCTGGTTTTTGAGTAAATAAATGTTGATTTTTCGGGCTGTCCAAGCAAGGGCAAAATCCAAATAAAATTATTCCGAAACTTTTCTGGTGATGATTAAAAATCGAAACAATTTCCAGCGACAAAGCAAACAGTCAACAAACGTGAGAAAAGTACTCTTTTACGTTTGCTAAATTCGTGGAGAAATCAATGCCAAAATACCGACTGATTTGATGCGAAACCACAAACCCAAACTAAAGAAGTCTTGAAAATTGTCTGGTGATGAAGGAAAACCGAAACTTTTAACTTGCGCTATTGTAAAATAGACGTGGCCCTGCAAACTACACACAAAATCGCCCTTCCCACTTTGTTAGTTTGACAAATAAATGCCAAAGTCCAGCCTGCAAAACAAGCTTGTAAACCAAACGCAATTTTGAAAAATCGTCAAAAATTGGCAATAGAGATTGAAAATCCAAATATCTAGTATCAAACTGACTTTCTCACATGTTGAAATCCCGAGAAAATCTATGACAAAATAGGGCTTGTTTAAATATCTTCGAAAATCAGATACAACTTTGGAAAACTCTTGGAAATTGCCTGATGATGACTATAAATCGAAACTTATGTGTGATCTTAAATTTGGCACATCTCGAGCAGACTTTGCCCTCCTAAATTTAAAAAAACAACGTTCTTACTTTGCTTTGTCCTGGATTTAAAAAAATCCGAAAAAATTGCATGCAAAAACAACCGCGCCTAAATCAAGCGCACTTTTTCGAACTCGTGAAAACTCGCTTGAAGGTGGTTAAAAATTGCAACTTTATTCACGTAAATAAAACATTTTTTCTTACAAAATGTAATCAAAACTTTGATTTTCTCGCTTCACAATTGACCGCAAAAATCACTGGTAAATTCGACCTGCAAAAACCACCCCGAAAACGACACGCAATTTTCAAATGTTGCAAAAAATAATAACTTACTACAACTGAAAGTATAACCTTTTGACGCTTATTCAGCGGATCTTGTCCTATAAAATTCAGACAAAATCGTCAGCCTTCGTTCGCTAATTTCGGAATAAATGCAGGCCAAACTTCAGCCTGCAAACACGACTCTCTAAATGAACCGCAATTTTGGAAAATTCTCAAAAATGTCGGGAAGTTGATTAAAAATCGAAACGTTGCAAGTCTCTAGCAGGGACCGTACGCTGCAAAATCAATGGAAAAGTGACTTTCGGACTTTGCAAGTTCCAGAGGAAACAAATGCTTAACTTAAAGCCAGTAAAAACAACCACTTAAGCCAGAGGCGATTTACAAAAATTGAAGAATATTGTCTGATGGCGACCCAAAATCGAAACTTTTTGCTCCTCAAGGAAAGGATGTTGACTTATAAAGTGCAAACAATAGCGACTATCGGTCCTGATTGCTTCCTGATTAAATAATTGCCAAACTCCGGCCTGCAAAGACAACCTGGTAAACCAAACTCAATCTTGAAAATTGATGAAAAATCGCTTGAAGATGACTTAAAATCGAAACTTTGTGCACATATACAAGGGGCCTGGCCCTGCAGAGTTAAACAAAAAATCAATTTCGTTCTTCACAAGTTTCAGCGGAAATAAATGCTGAACAGGTCGTTTTGAAAAACGGTTGCAAATTGTCTGATGATGGCCGAAAATCTAAACCTTTTGCGCTTATAATACAGACCTTTATATGTTTAGATAAAAACTGATTTTGCTGCCATGCACTTCCTGAAGACACTAACACCATGCCATCCAGCCTGAAGCAGTATTTCGGAGTTATTTTATTCAATTACTCCTCTGGTACATATTCAGTTTCAATACACGTGCCTATCTAGTTTCGATCTCGATTTTGCGTCCTGACGCTGAACTTGATCAAAATACAAAAATATATCGTCGTATTCTTATTATGCCGCGAAAACATCTTGTATTTTAAATCAACTTTGCGTAATAAAAAAGTGATTTGATGCCTAGATTTTTATTAGTTTAATCGAACGGATCACTGCACTAATTACCAAAGATATTTGCTGCAAACGCTCGAATTACTCAATCAAGAAGCAATCAGATAATCACGAATATATTGCGGGTTTTGTTGCTTGATTTCCAGCTGGTGATTTGGCTCGTTACAAAAATTCAATCCAAAACGTATTGGATTTTTATTCACGTCCATTTCCCCTAATAGCGCCATTCATTAGAATTGATATTTGGCCTGGATAAAGTGACTTAATTTAGTAGGCCGATATAAAAAGTATTCCCGACCATTCCGCTTTAATAGAGGGGTTCGGTCGTCTCAGATTTCGTGCTTAATTAAATTGAATGGAAAGCCGAACAGAAAAGCCATTTTTTCCTTTTTTCCCCTCATTATTTATACTTGTATCTGCGTCAAATTAAACATTCTCTAAACAAGCCACGGCAGTAAGAAGTTAAAAGTCAGTTTTTAATCACATTCAGCCAATGACTTTGCAAGTTGCCACCCATGCATTACGACAAACCTAATAAATCAAGTCGGGCAGCTTGAAAAAAAAATCGACAGCATTGGGAGTTTTACCAGATGAAGAAAACCGCCGCGATATTTAAAGTTTCCCCACTTTTATTGATGGAAACTCGCTAATTTGAATGCTAACTGGTGGAAAAGGAGAAACTTCTCCAACAGGAAGTTGGAATTAATTCGCCAAATGCATTCAAGCCCTGAAAAGACCGATTTTTATTCAAATTCAGTTCCGCGGTAATTTTTCTCAAATCTCCAAGGTTCAGCTTGGAAAAATCGGCGAAAATCTTCCTCATTTCATAATTCGCCTTTTATGGAATAGACCCGTTTTAATCATTCCAGTGCGTGGCTTGCATCGGTCATCTCACTTGCACACATATGAGTGTGAAGAGAGACACGACGGCCTGTGCGGTGCTGCGTTCGAAATTGATACCTTGATGGATCAAAATGTTTCAGTTTCATCGGCCATCAAAGTTCGAACATTAGAGAAATAATAAATGTGAATATTTTCATTCATGCTGGTTTTTCAAACCAATTTTAATGAATTTCATTAGATGCTTCAACTAAAATCCCGGTTAGTCTATGGAAGAATTGCTGATTTTTGGATCAGAGAATGTTTTTGTATCTGCTTCTTTGAAACAAGCAAGCAAACAGAAACGGAGGCTTAAGTGGCGCTTTTAATGAAGACACCTTATCCAGGCGAAACGTTGCATCCATCGCAGTTAAATGCGCATAAAACGCCAAATTTCACCGTAGGAAAATTAATCAAAATTCAGGCTTCTTCACTAGTCAAAACCCCGTCAACAAACTGAAAGGATGCAATGTTTCACGCGTAAGCAAATGGGATTTTTGTTGGGAACTTCTGATGTGTTTGGGCGCGGTTATTTACGATCCTCCCCTGGCTAAGGTGCCTGAAAATTTGATTTTTTTAGCACAAGAAAAGTGACTGAACAGTTTTTTATTCCCTCGACAATATTCAGAGTAATTGCGATTCCGATTATTTGGTTTGCCGAGTGCCCATATTGTCGAAGCTGAAAAGGGTTGCTGAAGGATGCTCATTGATAATGGGATTTATTGAGGCTGACTCCTGATCGTATCCCCAGAATGACGTGTTGACGAGGGAGCCGCAGAAAACCCAGAAGAAAACGTTAAATCGCGCTTTTCCATTGGGATAATTTTAGCGATAGCCAGCAATCTTCGCCTAGTTTCACACAATATTCAAGGCACTTTTATTGCCCATTCAGGATGAAGTTCCCTGATAAACCCATCAGTTACAGCAGCCAAAATACCGAAACAAAAAGCTTGATTGATGTTGCATATTTACCTCAGGATATGTTAAAGCGAGAAGTACAATAGAAATGCGATCCCGTATAAATTATCGGAATAGACTCTAAGGGGGCCGTGTTGCTGATAAATTGGAATTGACTTTGAGTAATGGATGGAGTCGCACTAGATTCAACGAGCTTTGCATTCCGCTCCCTCTAATAATCATCAGAAATTGTACAAAAGTCCAAATTGATTTTTCGATTGAAAGCTGCAATTAATTAAGCTTTGTTTTTTGCAGCAATCTGAGCAGGAGAGTGAACAAAAGAACTGGACATTTAATGTCCCCTTAACAAGACAGTTACCTTTCTTTTAATGTGAGCGCTCGGCTTTTCTTGTAGGTAAACAAAGTTCCGCTTGTAATTAGCGAAATGGGGAAAAAGACTCGGATTTTCTTGCTTTAAACCTTCGTTCTACACTTTGCCGTTTTGCCGCTAATTCCCCAAATTGGAGCCATTGCGTATATGTTGACTAACACTGGATTGGTTGGTCCGATGAGCGGCACTTTGCTTCACTCGGATGAAAAGTGTCTTTAATTGCGCCTTAAAGTAAAATTTTCCGGTTCCTAACTAGGTTAAGCTAATAAAACTTCAAAGAGCGATATCATCGAACATGGGTAAAGTGTTTGAGGCCGGACTTGCTGCTCAACTGCAGTTAGTTTCCCAACTTTGAAAAATATATACGAATACCTTCCGGAGAGCTTAATTTGGCTTAAAATTAATTGCAGGAGGTCTATTTACTTTCGAAAGTGCACTTCAAGCGAAACTCAGTCGACCCGATTGCCGGAGATGATTTGAGTGAAACTCGCGATATCACAGAGAATCCAGTTCCAATAAGCTCGCTAATCCTTTGATTTACGTTGAGACTTTATGCACAACGTGAATCCATGAATGAACGTTGTTAAGATAGATAATTTTGCTGCTTTGATCCAATTTCCCAGATAGTAAATACGCCAAAGCCATATAATCCTTGCAGTGTCCAAACAACCTTTCTTGACCAACTTTCCAACAGCGAATTCGGCCAATTTGCATAATCCTTAACTAGATTTAAAATAGAGGCCAGTTGCACTCCTCTATTATACGTTGCGGCTGGTTCCAACTTTGGGCTTAATCTATCACTGAGTTATAGATAAAACGGGCTTAGAAACTGGGCACAAAAACCTGGACTAACTGAACTAGTTTCCAGTCTGGATGGGAATGCAAATGCAATTTAATATCTATGGTCAATGATACTCAAGTTGGCAACTAATCCGACGCAAATTGAGCTACTCATATGCTCGAGTTGAATCAATTGGCAATTAGACATATTATTCAAAATTGGCGAAATTTCACATCTGGGCCATAATTTTCGGTTGTTTCGCATCCAACATGCTGTGCAATGAGCTGGTTGCATTAGTCGCTTTAATGGGGATTTCTAACAAATATTTGCAAAAGTTGGCGTAGAGTGGGTGCTAAACACAGCGAAAAATTCAAATTGCTACCTCGAATTAGTTGGGAACTTGGAAGTTGTTAAAAGAAAGCGCGCATTTGTGTAAATGCTTTTTGGGACCGATGCAGATTACCCAGGCAAAAATCAAGATTTGAGGCGATTTTTATGAAACTTTTCACTTATTTAGACTCAAGTCTGTCTGAAGGATGACGAAAATTTGAAGTTGCTGCTGATTTCCGTTTGGAAGATGCAAATATTTTTTGGAAGATGTAAAAACATTGAATATTACCCCGATATTTTGAAACCCACATTTACCGAGCCAGAAAAAATCAGGATTTTAGGCAATTTTTATGAAACTTTCAATATCATTCCAGTCAAGTATTTTCTAAAGGATATGTAGATTTCAAATTTTAACTTGGTTTAGTTTGGGGGATTCGAATTTAAAAAAAAAAAAAGATTTTGTCAAAACCATCCCTTTTAAGTCGCAAGTTTACTAACCTGGCGAAAATCAGGATTCTGAGCGATTTGAATAAATCTTTTGAGATCATTTGGGTCACGTATTACCAAATTCTCGTAATTATTTCAAATTTTAGCTTGCTTGAGTTAGAGAAATGCGAATTTTTAAAGATAGATCGCCATTGGGTGAGAACGTCCGTTTTGAAACCTGAACCCGTTATTCGCAAAGCTGGCAAAAATCAGGATTTTCGGCTATTTTTGCTACAGAAACTTGTAGACTCTAGTCTAGTATTTGCAAAAAAACGAGAATGTTTCGGCTTGCTACTTGCTTTAGTTTGGTAGATGCGAATTTTTCAAGGAAAGAGCACAGTTGATAAAAATAATCCACTTTTGAGTCCGAAAGTTACTAAGCTGGGAAAAATTTGGATCTCGGGCGATTTTTATGATATTTTCAACATCTGAAGTATTAAGTGTCTTCTAAAGATCGTAAAAATTTCATATTCCTATTTGCGTTGGTTTGGCAGATGCGAGTTTTTGAAAGAGAGCGAACATTCGATCGAAATCATCCATTTTTGGTCTGTATTATTCTACGCTGGCACAAATCCGGATTCTGGACGATTTTTATGAAACTTTTCGGATCATTTTAGTCGAGTCTTGGCGAAAGATTGAAATGACTTCAAATTTTAATTTGTGTTAGTTTGAGAGACACCAATTTTTTAACTATAGAGCGCAGTTGGGTTGAAAATCACCCATTCAAGAGCTAAATTTTCTAAGCTGGAAAACAGTAGGATTTCAGCCGAATTTTAGGAAACTCTCAGCATCATTGGCGTCGAGTATTTTCTAAAGGTTGCAATGAATGCAAATTTCAACTTGCTTTGGTTTGGCAGATACAAAATTTTGAAAACTTTATGAAACTTTCAACGTATTTAGACACATCTGTGTTCCAAAGTTGATGAAAATTTCAAGTTGCTGCTTGTCTTAGTTCGGACGGTCCACATTTTTTTGCAATATGTAAAAACATCCAATCTTAGACCGATATTGAGATCCAAATTTACCGAGCTGAAAAAAGTCAGGATTTTATGTGATTCTTATGAAACGTTCTTTCGAGCCAAGTATTTTCTATGGGATAAAATAATTTGAATATTTAATCTGCATTACTGTGAATTGTTAAATCAGACGCGCATTAGCGTTTCAACAGCCATTTTCAAACCGGTATTTTCGAAAATTGGATGTGGATTTTGGGCGATTTTTGTTAAGCAAGTGCATCATTTTGAGACCGATCAAAAACAAAGAGTTTACTGAATTTTTATGAAAATTTGCAACTATTTGGGGCAACGTATCATCTAATGATGCATGCAGGTATGCATTTTTAAAGGAGAAATTGCTTTTTGTTCAGAACGCCCATGTTAAACCGTTGATCAAGCTTTTGATCAAACTTTAAGCTGGGAAAAATCAGATTTTCTGGTGGTTTTTGTGAAACTGTCAGGACATTTAAAGCCGAAGGTTCTCTAAAAGTTTTGAAGGTTTTAAATTTCTACTGGTCTTAGTTTGGGAGATGCGAAGGTTTGAAAATAACGCGCGGTGAACGACATGCACTTTGAGCCCGCAATTTTCTAAGCTGACAAAAATCAGCAGTGTGGCAGATTTATTAAACTTCCAGCATCTTAAGTTCCAGCTGCTTTGTAAAGATGGTGAAACTTTAAAATTGCTCATTGGGTTAGTTAGAAAGATACAAATTTTTGGAAGGAAGCTGGACAAACCCATTCATTGTGCTACCGATGTTTACTAAGCTTGCAAAACTGAGGGATTTAGGACGATTTTTTTGGAACTTTCCCACTCTATAGACTATGGTGTTTTCTGTAAACCCTGAAACTTTCAAATCGCTACTCGTGTTAGTTTGGAAGATACAGAATTTTAACGTAAGAATCTCTTTGAAACTCAGCGATGAGAAAGCATCAACGTTTCACATCTGTGTGTTGGCCGCGCTATCCAACAAGTATCCAGATCACCTATTGACCCATAAAATGCCAGGTCAGGATGCGATGTGGGGTCTGATAATATATTGGCCAGATAAAATCGGCTTGGGACCGACTGAATTTACCGGCCAGAAAAATTATCTGCCCTGAAATAAATGAAACCCACTGGGACTTTCTTTATGTATATCTACTAAATAAATTCAATGATTTAAATACACAATATCAAATTTGACTCAATCAACATTTCCTTGCAGCAATTCGTAAATGTGTTGTAAAGTCCAATAAAACGGCAAACCCCATCGGCAATTTTAATATGTATGAATTTACGGGTTAAGCAGCCGGATTTTGCCACTTTAATGTGGCTGTTTTTGCATTGTCGCTTATTTACATACATATGCTAGTCGAGGGGTTTATGTGGAACAAAAACCGTGGAAATCAGCTCGGAGAACTTCAATATTTCGCCAGTATAAACCCATCACAAAAGCGTTAATTATTTTTTCGATTATTTGCATTATTCGCGCGTTCAACTGTTCGGGTTGTAGACCGGCGGCTTTGTATGCTGCGATCGTTTAGGGATTGATTATTTTCAGGCGAAAAATCAGCGACAAACATTGATTAAATTCGCTACTCGCACAATGATTAAATAAAAGCTCGTTTTCATTTCGATTTCGTTCGGGGAGGGTTTGATTGATAAAATTTCAATTTCCCCATCAGGCTCAAGGGGATTTACTTGTAATCGTCGTAATATTCCGCAAGGAAATACAATTGCAACTTTTAACTGGTCTGGATTGAATACACTGTACACATTTGAAGAAGAGTGTTTTTGGCGGTGTTTAAGCTACTGGATGATTGCTATTTCAACGTTAGTCTCCATTGCCCTTAAGACCAATTTCTAAAACCATCAAATTCCGAGTTTATCTAGGAAAGTGTCATAACAATGTGTTGTATAAACAGCAGCGTAAAACTGAAGTTTTCTCCAGACAGCGGCAGTTATATCAATTTATCTCCACCATCGGGATAGCCTTCCATGTTTCCCAAGAATGCACCAGAAAATACAACTCGTCCGCCTTTGTTGCATTATCTGACTGGTGAAAGAAACTGCTGGAACAATGGCTTTATTGGAAATATATCTGTCCGGGTAAATATGCCCTTTCGAACGAATTTAACAGGATTTCTGGAACGTTCAGAGTAATGGCCCTAATATATCCTAGCAGAGGCAAGCCTTATATCAGATGTATAAACAAAACCGAGCTCATTTTCCTTGTGCTTTCGGGATTTATTACAATGTCCCCATTTTTCAGCTCGTTGTTGTTTTACTGTTTGTGGGCCATCAAGTTCCAGACGATCCAGCTTGATCCAGCCGAAAATCGGATCGCTGTCAATCAAGATGCGCTGAATAAAGGGGGAGAACGTAATATCTAATGTTTTTATTCACCGCTCCGAATACCGTTTAACATGCTTAATGGTGAATAGAAGGATTTCCGCTTTCTACCATTTATCATCGGTTTTTGCGCTGGAAATAGCTATTTCAGTGAGTGCGCTAAATGTATAAAATACCGTTTCATGCTTGTTTAAATTCCCCGACAGTAATCAGGAGGATTCTCTTAATACCCGTGTCAAATATAGCGAGGTGGCGTGCCATTGAGTCCTACTTTGCTTGGATTATATTGCGAAACTGAAATCGTGTTTACAGTGCAACAAGAATATTTGCCAATAGAAAAGGGGGTTCTACTGAATGCGTTGAAAAAGCGATTGGTTTTACAAGTGAAAAGGTTGAGATTGAACCACAAAACTGCGAATAGTCAGGCGGCTGAAGCAATTGAATGCTCCTCAGGTTGAAATTGAATGTAGTCAAGCTTTCTTTGTTCGCTGAACAATCCTATTAACTGCTGGAGCAACTGTTAATTATTCCATTAAAAAGCCAGCTGAATTTAGTGGTGTTTGTCGAATAAGAGCCCGTCACCCCCAGCTCAGTCAGATAACTTACACGGCAAACCATTTAGTTGGTGGAATTCGAGCTGAGCATCTCACGTCAAAGGCATATACCTATACATACAGTTTATTCTCTATTAATAGTCGTCAAACAACGACACCTTGGGGAAATTTTCAAGTGATGGATCACGTGCATTTGACGCTAACTTTCAATTTGTAGTCGGTTTAATTTGAATTGTCTCAAGCTCCAAGATCACGCCACCACGCTCGGGCGAAATTGAATAATATGGATTGGCAATTTCCAGCGAAACTGTTTGTTGCTCTTGTCTGCTTTCATCAGCGAGTTATAAAGTGAAAAAACAGTTAAACCTGCGAAATATTCACCAGAGGCAAAGAACACACACGCAATTGATTAACTTCAGGTTGTGAACAACCCAACGGGTTTCGAGTTCATAAGCGATTCATCATCCGGCTTCATTTAGTTGCCGATAATAAAGCCCTTCGGAGTTTTCGATCAAATGCACAGTTTTGCTTAGAAAAATTAGAACCTTGAAGTCCCCGCAATGGAAATTGCCGCAATTTTTAATATACGATTTTTACCAGAAGAACAACCAGAGCACGCAAGGTGTCTTTTAGTCAACAAAAAAAATATTTTTCAGTGTTGCATTTACTTGGCAACAAAAAGGCTCTGTGTTTTTTTCTGCTATAATGCACTGCTATTGATTAAAAAAATTAAAACCGTTTCATTGTCATTTTGCGAAAAACAAAACAGAACACGCCAACGATTTGGTTCAATTTAAAATTATTTTTCAATTCTCCGGTCAGTTGGGACGATAAAAGCTCTATTGAGTGTCTCCCCTAAAATGCAGAATTAAAATACAAACCCTTTTACAGTCTTAGAAAAC
>NW_026018651.1:0-17674 GCF_020466585.1 Dendroctonus ponderosae | reverse complement strand
TCTTCGCATGTGTTAAAAATTGAAGCGCTATACCTTTATAGACAAATATTGTCTATTTGGTGCATTTTCCAGAACAGTTTTAATGTTATCAAAAGAAATAGACTTTCGAGGCCATTCCTTGAAATTAATGGGTTTTAATGTTATTTGTAGACAAAATCTTGGAGTTTGACGCTTTTAATACCATCAGACTTTTTTTTTCAGTAGGTTTCTAGTAATTTGGTACAAGTTTTCGTGTTTATATTGTGATTAATGTTGTTGTTCGAAACGCAGAATTAAACTATCACATCGGAGAAGGTTTTTCATGTTACATGCTAATTATTATTAAGTACCTAAGTACTAATTAAAGTAAGTTAGCAATACATTCTCCAAAAAAAGAACTTCAAATGAGCAACTTCTTATTTTTGACGCAGTAGTTCGTACTGGTTTTCTGCTATTTGTATAATATTTCGGGGTGTTAAGGTTTCGTTTAACATTTTATAATAGAGGCATTTAGCAACAGTTGATGTTCAATTTACTAATTTAACAATATGATTTGACGAATAATTAGATGCCGGTTAGACAGAAATTAACCGTAACAGAACTGTGCGTTTGATTTATAATGCGTAAAATGTAACTTACTTAGATTATAGGCAGCGTGTCTTGTCCTACTGACTACTGTAAGTAGTGGTGGTAGGTAAAATATATTAAAAAATTGCTTCCCTTCTTTAAAATTTTACCGCACGCCACTCGATATAAACAATATGAAAGAATACAACACTGGGAACGAGAACAACGATGGAGGATAAAATTATGCATTTGAGCAGCTTTAATAATAATTTAGTCATCGCGTTTTTATTTTTATGAAAAATCTATTCTACTAATACGTCATAAATTCCAAGTCCGTTCATAATTTTTTTTTTTTTGACCCGTTGATAATTCAGGAAAAATTAAAATAACACTTTCTATTCGGAATTCATATAGGGGGTTTTTTGGATACGTCGGTGGGCATCCGGTATACAAATAGGGCGGCATAAAGCATATCACTACAATATTTTATTTTTTATATTTTGTATTAAATATCCCTTCTGCCAGTCTTCAGTAAAACACTAAAATAAGATCTTATTCTTAAGTCTAACTCTCTTTATATCAGTTAAAGCCTATTTAACTTTTCAATCCTTCTCTCCCGCCTTTAAATTGAATTGATTCTCTTCTCTTTGATATCAGCAAAATTGAATTTGTTGTCTCTTTCGTCGGCCGACGAAATAATACTTTGCGATAAAACTTATTGTTTACATCTCTCTTCGACATGAATATCCGGCCATATAACTTCTCCGTCTCCGGAAATTTGAAAACTTCGATTTTTTGCTTAATCGATTCATTCAATTTTCCCATTACTAGCCCAGCTGTGTCACTGGTGAAAGATGGAATGGAATTTGCGAGTTCAACTACCGATGGGGGCGCTGCGAAACGTAAACATTACTCGTCTTTATATATGAACATTACTGGCCATTGTTAACTGCAAAAATCACGAATACATTGGTAGCACCCTTCCTGACATGCCATGTCTACCTTTGTTTGTCGGTCTCATCACATAAAACAATACTTACACACTTTTCAATATGTTTCTATTTGTTTAAAGGCTCGCACAAGCTGAGTAGAACTAAACCAAACAAATCACAACGACATCTAATCAAAATAAGTGTCAAATTTTACTAGTTAAAGTGTAATTACAATTTAGCTGCCAGTGAGCTTTTCGCGAATAATTTGAATCCAGAAGGAGTTCAATATAAATAAAGCCATAATTACGGTAAAAGGTTGCATACAGGCTCTCAGAATAACACGTAAAACTATCCATGTTCTAAAACTCCCCCTATTAACTTCCAACGCGAAGTTAGCTTTGAATAACACCTGTAATCTGTACTACGCAGGGACAAAAGTATTGCACCTGCGCATGGACCACTTGCGGAACTGTTATTGGCTTGATTGGCTGGACGGCCGGTCAGTTTAGTGGTGAACGACTTTAGATCGGTAGTGTGTTGTCAAAATTCGGATAGTTTTCTAGTATTTCTGTTTGAAGAAGTACTTTTAGATGTTCTGTCGCGTTTCGGTAGTAAAGTTATCACCTATATCCGCGTTGTGAAAGGTAAGGGTGCTCAATTAATTCCTAACTTAACTGCAAAACTCTACATTAACGCAAACAAAACGATACCGCTTCACACGACCTTGACGAATGATGTGTTGATTTTTCACATTTGGAACACAGTTCCCAGTTATTATCAGTTTTATTGCCCAGTTTTCAAAGCAGGGAAATTTCTCTTTCGCTAATGTTTATGTACGAGACATTTCCTATGTGGAGACCTATCGTTTTTAGAGAAATCTTCCAAAAGCCCCTCCCCCGAATACTCCAGTAATTCATACCTTCAAAGACCAGACGTGATTACATACAGTGTGATATTGTATCCGTAATTACTTCTTTCGTTTAGGTACCAAGTTAATTGAGTGTGAACTTGAGGTAGGGCGTAATTATTGCGTTATTCTGCTATAAGTATAGGTACGTTGAGGTTTACACTTACATACGCATCAGGTAGATAGTTTGAATGATACCCAATAAGGACACGAAGTACGTTAGAACAGTCCTTATATTATCAAAACCTTTGCTTTTTTAAGTCCATTTAATACAAGTCTCAAGTGTCAAGTCCTTTTAAAGCATGTGTTTTAAAGCTTGAATCATTTCAAGGCTTCAAACTAAATGCAATCCAGCAAATTAAAAACACTTGGTGCAGCTAATAATATATAACACGTTAAATTATCTCATTAAGAACACTTTTGTCACAAAAGAATCGAAAACAAATTGCAATTTAAAATAGTACATTTTTTCGGTAAAAGTAAGAGTAACTTTATATAATAATAATACAATAATATAAAACACGTTCAATTATCTCATAACGAATACCTTTGTCACAAAATAATCGAAAACAAATTGCAATTTAAAATATGTAGTACATTTTTTTTGGTAAAAGTAAGAGTAACTTCATATAATAATAATACAAGAGCATTCGGTAAGAGATGATCCGATAGGAAGTTTTTCCGGTTTCATACTGGGTGCCGCCTCACAGATGTCGTTTTATTTAGGAATACTTAATTCGTAAAAAACAACAACAATACCATTGTTTTCGGCTTTATCTTAAAAATAACATTCCATCAAATAAATTGTTTATGTCCTTTTTTATTTTATCGTATTTACTAAGTTTTTGGCCACAAAAGTGAAACCAATATTCGAATTGTGTTCTTACTTGAAATAGTTGCTATTTATTTCCTAAGTTCGATTGTTTATTACGACGTTTGTCATTTTACCGTTTTGTAAAATTGTGATTTTACTCTGTTAAAGAGTTGGATATGTTCGGATTATCGTTATTTTCAGATACCTACTTGTAAAAGCCTCTAAAAATTGGTAACGATGCAGATTTCGATGTTTAGGCGCATGTTTACCTTGAAACTTTTTTTTCGTTAGTATATTTTTTAAAGAACTATAGTCTATACTTAGTCTAAGATACAACAAAATACCTTTATGTTGCAATAAAACTTTAATTTTTGTATTAGAGATGACAAATATTTAAACTAATTATCAGAAGCCCTATTTATTACCACCTAAAATAGTTGAAACGACCACAGTGCGCCTGGTCCCTCATCAAATTAAATTATCCACCTGAGGCCAAAGTGTAAGTGGAAAATTAATTAGGAAGCAATGTCTGCTCAAAATGAATTTACCGTCGAAACAATTTACAGTTTTAGGATTTTTAAAATGCAAATGAAATATCTGTTGTCTGTCTCTGTGAAGATCACTGCAACTTCTACATTTGGAGAAAAAACAAATATTCACTTTCATTCATTCCACCCACGGCTTCCAGACTTACGGCATAATTTTCGTTTTCAAAATGCCATATTCATTCAAACATTTAAAACTTCAATTTTATTTAGATTATTTCCTATTTAAGTCTCATGGTACTTATGTAGTAGTTGCTTAAAAAAAGCTCGACATAAGTCGAACCAAAAAATTCTAGTAACAATACGCATGGTATCAAGAAGAAAAATCCATACTGATCCTGTATCTATGAAAATCGCATTGTAAGGATTATCTATTGCATTTTTATTGGAAAATATACAAGCTGATTCAAATTAGGTGTCGGAGACAATCGGAAAACTCAGATTATTTAAAATACTAAAATTTTAGATTTTGTAAGTAAAATGCATATGGTGAATCCAACTCTGTGTCATTTATCTAGAGTTGTTATCAAGAGGGGGGGGGCATTTATGGGGTATACATAGAGAAAGCAATTATCGCTAATTACACTGAGGTTCGCCAAAAAGTCAATCTCTATCAACAATATATTTGATCTCGCCTACCAAGCACGTTTTTTCTATTTCGTACACATTATGAGTAAGTCAACAAAAGCGAAGAAAAACTTAATGTTTCAAAATGTAGTTTCTCAATTGGTTAATCATTACATGAGTTATCACGGAAGTACTTAGCTTAGTTTACAAGAGCCTATAGATCTCATATCACAGCTTGATGCCAAAGAACAGTTTTCTAGTGAAAAAAGCTGATAAAACTGTACAATTCTCCAAACTGGTTAGTTTGATGTGACATTCGTTCAAATTTCGATAGCACTGAAAAAAATATATTCAAAATGTTTCCATAGCTTTCCATCCATAATACTGCTTGTTTTTATACATCTATCAATCTGAATGTGTGTTAATTGCTGCTTTTGACTGTTGTTTTCCATATGAGGTCTGCGGGGCTCTTATGTATAACATTACGCCTAGAGTATTACAAGGAAAGTAAACGGGGTCCCAAATATTTCGTGCGAAGCAAATGTCAAAATATGTATTAGCTTTATAATGCCGATATATATAACGTCATCGAAGAAAAGAAGGTCGACAGAACTCCATTGAGAAGTAAACTACTAGCGTTTAAGAAAATTGATACTGAATTCTATATAAATTCACCCTGTTTCTCCTGTAAGGCCGGAGTCAAACGATTTTACGAAAACCCTAAAAAAGACGTAAGGCGTCTAAAGAGAACATAAAAATTATTAAACATTAAATTATGTTAAAATTTTATAACGTGAATAAAATAAATTATTAACTTCTGGATGTATCGGACGATGCATTCACTGGTTTTGTTAGCCGAAGTATTCTATAAAAAACCATTTCTCAAATGCCTCATAATAATTGAACCGATTGAATTATTTTCTTGGAAAAAACATACATTATCTCTAAGATATCAATATTATTTCATCTTCCAACTCCATTTGATAAGTTAATACTATTACACACACGAGATGAAAACCAAATTTACAGGTGATGTGGTAGGTATAAATAGCTTAATCTTCGCTTAAGAACTTTAATCTGCGAAAAATGACGGCTTGAAGTTAAACATCATTACAGTGAAAACCATCGACGGTGCATACCGATTAGGACTTTAAATCCGGCTTAACTCTTAATCCCCATTTAAGTCCGCCGGTGCATACATTAATGATTGTTAGTGCTTGCCTCTATCCCATTCGAAATGGTATTAATCGTTACATATGAGTCCTACCTTCAGTTGCGGCCACTTTCACTCGCGCAAAACAATAACTTTGCTTACATTTGTTTATTACAAGCGGAGCGCGCGTGCTAAATTTTGTCAAAGATTTCGTGAAAGATCGATTTGGAGTCTCCCCAAGAAAAGAAATATTTTCTAAAAATGTTCTCGTATAAATATAACTGGTGAAATCATCAAATTTAATCAAAGCAATTGTGCAGTACTAATAACATAATCAATTCATGTAAAATAAAAACCGTTAATTCACATAGAAAGCAACAGCCACTTTACTAAACTCGAGTCGACATAAAATCTGCTAGAACTTTTCTTTTTGTTTTTTAATGTTTGGATTTTTTGCAAATTGGGGCACTTACACATTCTTTCCACATTTTTTTATTATTAATTATTATTTTATTTCCACGTTCTCTGTTTTCATCCATATGAATACCCTAATGCTGATAGGTTGTAACCCAATTTAATATTTTTTTACAGGCGACAAAAAACCGCGTCTGTAATGTTTTTTCGTTTATCTGTTGCTTATTTTTGTATTTTTATTATTTCTTATTTGTTAGAAGCATATAGTAATGTAAGGTTTGCCACAAAACTATAATTAAAAATGTTTTTGGGAGTTAGTATCTATCATTACCTACAGTTTATCAAGTTCGTTTTCACTAAAGTTTGTTCAAACTAAAATTACTATTTTTGACCTAGTTTAATGAAACACTACAATTTTCACTAAAATAATTTTTTTCGAATTATTTTGGGGTGCTCTAAATCAAGTTCAAAATTATAAATAGGTAATATTTATCATATAAAATGACTAGAATAAGGGCGACAAAATTAGAACAACAAATTGCAGGCAATAAAGTTTTGTTATTAATTACTTTTGGTCGCCGACGCGGAATTGAAGCAATCGATTTTTGAACGAAATTCTGTGAAAAATTGGTCCAAATTTCACTAATTTTATTCATCAAAGCTTGTTTATTTGGAAGCAGTTGCGTTCGAATGCGACGTTCCACTTCCTCCCAAAGATCCAAGGGTTTAGATCTGGGGATTGTGCAGGCCACTCCAAAACTCGAACATTATTGTCTACAAACCACTGTTGAACAATTTGTTGAATTGAAGACGTTTGAAAGAAGAAGTTTTGTATTATAGCGCTGTTGGAAAATAAAACGCAGTGGCATTTCCAGTATTTAGCATCTTCCTTCAATTAATGTATTTTCAACACCTTGCTACAGATCAAGTACCTTTTTAAATTCAAATTCTTATTAGCATGACTAATTTACCATAGGCTAAGTTCAAAAAACTATAAAACACACAATTAATCGTAAGAATCTTTTCGCTAGCCCTTCGTGAAAGATGTCTTACTAACTACGTTTTGTTAGAAATTCCTAGCCAACAAAGACATAGAAATAAAAATATGAACACGTGAAAGTCGGAATTTTATCTCGGAAACAGTCGACCAGTGGAATAGACCCTTTCGATACATGTTTCTCACCTTCAAAGGGATTATTTTATTATTTCCGAAACTTGAACTGCGTAGAACCAATATAAAAATTAAAGTGTCGCGATAATACTGACACACTTTCTGATCTGTTTCTATTTGTTTAAAAGCTTGCAAAGGCTCAAATAATCCACCAGTAATGGAGAGTTATGAGAAATTATAAATACTGCCATGCAGTAATAAGTTTATCCTTAATTTAAACTGCATTAGCTTTATTTCTTTAACGAAATGAGTTATTGAAATGTCTAGTGTATTGCTTGGTTTGGCATTTTTTCAAACAATGACCACGAAGGACTAAACCATTTATCTTTTGCTTGCAGAACAAAATCTATGAAGCGGATGTTTGAAAGTAAAAATTGTTCAGAAATTGTCAAAACTATGCGCACTGGTCGTTGTCTAGAAGACTTCGTCTAGTTTACTGTTCGTCAGTTGCAGTGTTCAAACTCTTTGCGACTTMATTCGTTCGTTTTGTTCATAATTGCCAGTATTTCAAATTCRCTTTTMATAAATTTCATTKCCTAAGTAWWTCAGCCGAAGTAGTCGRWKATTTAACAATGGACCGGAAAGACTTCTCGGGYTTTGMTGCGTTTAACTAAAAAATGTCGGGAGTGTTTGTGAATGAACAAAGTTTTCTTTATTATTTCGCCATTGAGTAGGATGATTTTATTAAAACAACGTGATTTTCCGAATTGAACACTTATATGCACTGAGTAGGTACATGTTCACAACTGAATACTTTTATATTTGTAAGTGTTCATTTTGGCTTTCAATAGATCCAGAACATTCGGATCGTTCTTCGGGGATGGGAAGATTAATAGTAAATATAAAATAAACTGGTAGTCACTAAAAAAAATTGGCTGCTTGATAGTAGTGAGACTTTGATCTTTAACGGCTTTCACCTTGGCACTGTCTACTGACTTTGATCGTTGGTAACTCGATAATTATGGTAAATAAAGAATTTCGAAACTTTTTCAGCCAGCCTAAAGCGGCGTATTTACTGAAACTGTTTAACATGTTCAGTCAGTCGTCAGGATATTTCGCTATCCATCTGCGAAAGCTGTTTTTCACTAATTACGGTTGTGTTTGGTTCACTTTGAGCAAATGTGAGCAGATTTACCTCCATGAGAAAGTTTTGTCACCAATATGTGCAACGTTGAAATGGTCTAACGACAATAGCAGGTACCTACCTGACAGCGTGATGGTCGTATTGGAAACGCAACACGAGACATTTCCTATTGCACAAGTGTTTCCAATTCGGAAGTCAAGTAGTTATTCCCATAGATTAACTAAGTATTTTTATTTAAGGTTATTCCCACCCTTCTAACATTATCTGCGTTATAAGTGAAATGTTTACGGTGGATGCCTAATTTCCTAGAGCCATTCTGTGACATCTTAGAATTAGGAATTTCCGTTTACGAGTAGAATTATGTATTTTCTTTTGTTAAGTAGTACATGAGTTTGCCTTATTGTCTATATTAAACTGCATACACTGATAACGCCTGCAATAGTTTTTCAACTAGTTCTTTTCCAGGAATCTGCACTTTTGAAAGGCTCTCTAACTTTTTTCAGTAACTTTCACTTTTTCACGTAGTAGGTATTAGGCCTGGATAACTAATGCCCGGTTTCCGAACTCCAACATATCGCTTACATAAGCTTATGAGTCTCATAAACTACCAAAATCACGTCTGTTGGGTTTCTCAACGTCTGTTTAAAGCTTATTGGTTCCATAAGTTATCGAATAGATATCTACTCGAAGATGGATGGATATCGGCTTCATAATGTCCGACGCAAGCGTGTAGGGTTTGTTTTTATTTTTACAACAGAGCGATTCTAACCTAACATAACCTATTCTTATTACATAACAGCATTGCATAACAGTTTTGTTTTGTTTAACGTATAAAAATTTATTATAATTATTTAAAATGGATAATTAGAGTTAATCTTCTGATGATGAAATTATTGAACCTCTAAGTTATATTGAACGGTCAAGACGGTATCTTGAACGAGAGGGCCAAATGAACAAATATGGAGATTCTGAATTTCGCTATAGGTTTCGTTTAACGAAACACTGTTTCAGTGTATTATTGGACCTTATTGGGGACTACCTTAAAACATAACCTGTGAGAAGGAATTAATTGTCCGTTAGTGAACAGTTATGCTGAATTCAGATAAAAACCCGAGAGCTTTTACATCAAATCTGTTGCGGTTTTTTGAAACATCTTCAAACCATATGTTTACCGACCCATCAAAATGCGTTTTTTTTTTGGCGTCATCTAGCTTGCGATGCACAAAAGTGAAAGTTCTTTACTATCCGCTTCTTTTTTACAGGTATTTTGCACCTTCCGTACTACCAGTCAAAAATGGAACCTATCAAGCAGTTCCCTCTATCGGTCGAACTAAATAGGTACTTATCTAACGGATTGTTATGAGCCCGATATAACTTTGTCTGTCACCGTTCGGAAACCCATAAAATCTTATCGGTCTTATAACTTTAACCACTACATAGTTATGTAAACAATAAGGGCAAATGTTGAGAAACTGGGCATAAGTGAATTTTTTGTTGGCGCAGTGCTGCGCAAATGGCTTGGTGCGTCAACCCAACGCACCGGCGCAGTAGCTCAGTTCCGTTGCTGGGAAAATGTTGATGATCTTTTTTAACTTTTTTCTCGATTTATTTTAAAGGCTATCTATTAATAATATTTTTAAAATGTCTTCAAATTTCAGAATTATTCAGTTTTACCCAAGTTACTCTTTCTTCTAAATGCTCAATTTTCTAGTTTCAAAGGTATTTTCCGCGAAAAGTTATAAAATAAATTTCGAATCCTTCGTCGCTTTGACGAAAAAGTTTTGAAATCCCTTTCCAGCTTCGAATTTTGAACAAAAATCAAACAATTTTCTATCAAAAAACGAACAGAATAAGCGAAAGTTTAAGGTAGATTATTTGGAAATCTCGTCACCTCCATCCCTCTGAAGACTGTAGAGTTTGTTAAAAACATGTGGTTTTTTAGTTTCGACTGAATTTTTCTGTGCTTTACTTTCTACTCAAAAACACTCTATTTTGTAGAGTTTCACTTATTTTAAGTTTTACTTACGATCTGGAGGACTGACTCGAAAAATTACAAGATAAATTTACAGGTTTGTAAAAAATTTACAAAAACTTTTATTCCCATTACGCTTTTCGCCAAAACCGATCACAAAACTGAAAGTTTTTAATCGAAAACGCAAAAAAACATTATTTTCTCATGATTTTGTTCTTTTTTGTCAATAATAGAGAAAGTTTTGGCATCATTATGTGCAACGTTGAAATAGTTTAAAGACAATAACTGGTACCTGACAGCGTGAGGGTCGTATTAGAAACGAAATTCGATATTTATTTCCTATTGGACAAGTGTCTTGTGCGACAGTTTCCGATTTCGAAGTCAGGTAGTTATTACCCAGCGTTCTAACAACAGCTTATTCCCTTCCTTCTCTGCGATGAGTAAAATGTTTTCGGTGGGTGCCTAAATTCCTAGAGCTATTCTGTGACTTTTGAGAACTAGGAATTTTCGTTTTACGAGAAAAGGTGTGTATTTTTTTGCTAAGTAACACATGCGTTTGCCTTATTGTCAATATTATTAAACTGCATACACTTATAAGGTCTGCATTAGTTAGTAGTTATCTAATATGGTGTGGAGCACTATTTCGGTAAATAATCCAATTGTCGTGTTTCCTATCTTTTTTAAGTCCATTTTTCAGTTGTATTCTGTTTTGCTCTCATTCAGGGATATTAAAAATTATCATTCATCTGGGGTGGATTTTCATAAACTTTAAAAAAAATCTTAATTGTAATAATCCCCAATGCAAATTTTGCCAAAGTAGAAACAAGTTTCGCAATTTGCACCTGTTAGCAATGTTTACCTAGACTGATAGTTCACTAAATTACTTTACATTATGATTTAATAGCAAAGTCTCAAAGGTAATTTAGTTTTTAAGAGCTAATATCTTCGAGAAATAAGCTCAAAAATGTGCAAAGAAAATGTTTTCCGCTGCTGTTGGTTTTTATGATGGTTCTCAGTTTTTTCGTGTTGAGTACTGGGTGTCTTCGACGTGATAAAAAAATGACAATTTTGAAAGAAATTTGTTTAAATACCTGTTTTTCACCGTAGTCTCAGCACTAATGAATGTGTCTAGTGGCGTTGTTAATTAGACAAATTGCATTTGAGCTTAATCCAGGCTGCAGCTTTAGAAATTAGGTGTGCAGTACAATCACTCGCACATGTGATTTGGCCATTTGGGTTTCATTTTGTATACGTGTGTGCTTTGTGTCGCGTCTTCCATTAAATCAATAAGGCTGTAAAGTTGTGTTACAGGCCTATTGTGGAGAACAACAAACGTCATATATATTAATATATTAATGGGTATATAAACTGCTTGATCGATTAATCTTTTTCTAACGGCCTTTTGAAGTGAATCTGATTTATTAGTCCTGACCGCGATATTCAACCAAGTTTTCTCTGAGCAATGTTATTCCCCATATACTTCTTTTGACACCGAGATTATGACAAATTTGTAGAAAGTACTTGGCTTGGCACAATTGATTGACTTCAACTTTTAATATTCACCCATTAAGCACCAAGATCGACATTAAATTTTTAAATCCAAATTAATTTAATTGCTTAAATGAAACTAACCCAATATAGTAAAAGCTGTGTATGTTATAATATTTTATTTATACTTAAAATATATTTATTTCTTGTAATATACTGTGACGATTTAATTCTTATAAAGCAATTTATTTTTCGAAATATCATTTAAACAGTAACCGTCTAATTACAAAAACGTTTACATGTTTTTTTAGGAATTATATGTAGGCAAGTGTGTACTTTTCCGATAAACTGCCAAGGCAAGCTTATAAGGCGCATGTAAATATCGATAACAAAACCAAAAAAACGAATATTCAATTTGTTCTCTATAATAGAAAATAATGTCGTTTTCTTATCTAATCCTATTTTGTTTGTTTCGCTATCACATCAGCAATAAATAAAACTTGAAGATGGTTGATTTTCTTGGGAATTCGGTCTGGGCAGTGGTGAAGAAGAAGAAAAACTTTTTATCTACCTTTATAGCTACCTACCTCTTGGGCATTTGGTCTGGGCAGTGGTGCTCAAAGCAGCTAAAACAGTTTGTCCTTTTCTTCACCACTGCCCAGACCGAATCCCCAAGAAAATCAACCATCTTGCAATTTCGATATCGGTCAAGAAACTGAACTTATTAACAAATAAAACTTTAACGTAAAGCAGAAAGTAGACCCTAAGAAAAATAGTCCCTTCACTTGGTCAAAATTGGGTACACAAGTTCTCACATTGTGCACGCAATTTTGGAGAATGAAATTTTCAAATTGGCACAAAGTAGATTATCATCAATATATATTTTTTCAGTTCAATGAGTTTAAACTTTTTGTTATCAGAGTAATAATTTGAAATTATATTTGGCTCAGGTTAAATAATATACATGTATTAATGGAATATGATAACAGTTGATTAGAAATGCATTACTAGCTTAATTTATCAACCAAAAGTTGTTTTAATTGTAAAACTTTCTCATCATCTGGGGATATTAGGGATGGGATGAAATCATCACATCACACCAAAGGCGGATTTGGAAAAAAAAACTTAACTAAATTGAATGTTTTATTTACAGTTGTAAACATGGCTCTCTGGACGAAAGCCCAGCTGCTTCCCAACGAAAGCGTATATTTTCAACAAATTAAGAGCATTTATGGAGAACACTTCCCCATTGAAGTGCGCCATTATTTGGCACATTTCATAGAAGATAAATTCTGGTGAGTAAATATTGCATAGCACTAAATATCTTCTTCTAAGATTCATGTTCTTAAGATATACAGCATTTCTGGATTTTTATCATTTAAGCTTAAGTAATTATTTTAAAATTTTGTGACAATAGCTACTGTAACATTGTAAAATTGATTTGTTTCTGCAGGCACGAGCCTCTGCCCACTCCTGATCATCCTAGTTATGAAGCGTTCATCGCAAATGTGGTCGATCGTTTTATTCAAGAGATTGAAAATAAGGCTGAAAGTACCAATGACGCCCCCGAACAATTTTTAATAAAATTAAAATTGGCCGAGGCTGCAAAAATGTTCAGGCTACGTTACAGGTAAGTTTTTAACTAGTTTTGTTTATCCACGCTGAAATATTTTGGTTTTTGGAAGGTAGTACAATTTGTTTTGCCGTGTAATATTGTATTACAAATTGTAGAACTAACATAAGCAATTTATCCTCATGTGAAACTTGTTTTGCGAATTAATGCGGACAGCAAGTTTTTAGCATAATCTCTTGACTCAATACTGACAAAATCATTATGCATCTATAAGTAACGGGTTTTTATAGAACCATTTCCGGATAGGTATTTTTGTTTTCGTTTTTGAATGGGGATTTAGTAGGTGGTTGCGTAATATAGCCAACCGTGGTTAATTAATAAGACGATATTACACATCACTGTGTAGTAGATTAGATTACATTTTCGTCAGAATTTAATATAGTTTACCAATAAGTTACCATTTTTTGTTGGTACTTAAGTGTTAAAAATTTAAATCCATTTTTACCCTCCCAACAGGATTAAATGCAGTTTTCATTATTTATTCTATAGATTGCATTTTGTCATCGTGCATCTGATATGCGTTCATAGATAAATAATGAACGTCATTTTACTCATTCAGTTTTCGATTTTATTGTGCATTTCATTTCACCTTCGTAAGAAGAATAATGTACATGTGCTTTTTGTATATTTTCGTTACGACAAACGACTTTTAAAATTACAAATGATTAACTGTTTTGAGATTGAGTCAGTTCGGTTTTAGGAGGAAAATATATTTGGTGTAATCTCATTTTTGTAATAGCCCGTTGATTACACTCGATAATTTACATGATCATGATAACAAACATTTATAAGTTTCAGGGTCAATACCATGGGTGTCTTAAAAAATCCATCTAGTTCGTTTTTGGCTATAGTCAACTGTAGCTTGGACTTTTAACTAGCGACTATTTTTGAAAACTTTTCTTTTGCTTATTTATTTCTGTGCATACAACGTTCTATCATTTCCATAACGTATATATTCTATTGGGATTAGTTGGGGGTCATTCTAAAAATGTATCGTATTGTACGTGTTATTTTAGTTTGTCCCACTTGTAAGAGCCTGAAACTTTTTTGAAAGTTAGTAGTCAACCAATAGAGAGCACATTGAACCAAATAAAACGTACTCTGGAAATGTTGCAATTTTCGAAAAGCCATAAAAAGTATTTTGTTTTAAAAGTGTTATTATCTAAACACTAGTTGTAGAGGCTGTTTTGTGACTTAATTGTCACAACTTAACGGATTCGCTTTTAAAAGTAGTACAAACTAATATAATATCATTGTACAAGTTGGAGTTTTACAGCCTGATTTGGTGGCTTTTGATAAAGATTGTCATTATGTTGCAATACAATAGCGTTGTTGGCTGTTAAATTACATATTTAAAATAGTTTCATTACTATTAAAATTCCTTCCGAAAACTAAAGTTCTTGAAATCATTGGAACTGTATACAGTACCAAGGGTGTTCTAGCGGTTTTTCACATACAGGAACCGGTAGAAATTGATCCTTTACGACAATATCTTTGACCCATTTTTGTTCGTCTTTCTGTTTTCGTAACTAGCCGAAAGCACGTGATTGTTTGTCAACATAGTCGCGTCAAATCAAATACCAAACCCAAACAAATGTACAGAGCGTGAAAGTGTAGAAGCAAGATACATCAAGATTATGATAATTCACAATCAACCAACATTAAAGCATGAGGATGAAATTAACTAAATTCAAAATTGGAAAGAGTTGAGAAGGGAAGCGAAAACAAGGCCTGGGTAACACTGCGTTGAGTTGATGCCCCTCACTTGTGATGGCTCATTGAGCCGCACCTCAAATTGCGCTTGTGGCGAAATAATTCTTAAAATCAGAACTTTTAAATGATCTTTTTAATTAGCTGAAATTTCGTAGCTTTCTATTTACTATCTAGCCTTCCAAATTGAGCAGCAGTTTAATTTATAACTGATTTATTGGCGATGAATATTGAAAAACAAAATTAATTCGGTTATTAATTTTAGTTTTGGCGTTCGGCATTAATCACTGCAGCTGAGTGAAATCCAGTCTAATCAGAAATGGCTCTAAATTTAATACTAAGTTAGTGAAAGATGGGCGCTTGGAGTGTTTTTCGTTTAGTTGGCTCGTTATGTGGAAACGTAAAATTTGCCTTTGAAAATATTGTCGTGCGAACACGCACTTTCTACAAAAATGCCAACAATAAATAAGCTGAAATCGAACTGCCAAGTAAAGCATGAATCATCGAAAGGGCGAACAATTAAATGATTAAATAATCATGTTTATTCTGTAGTTCGGTGTCTCTCGTAGAAATGTAAAAAGAAGAAAGAATGTTCCGTTTGCTACGGACAGTGGATGAAATCGGTCGATAATCTCATTATTAGATGGGAAATGTAGACATTGTATATACAAATATGTCATTGTGGCCTTATGGCAAGTGCGGTAGTTTGTGAAAGTGTAGTGAACTTCTTGAGGATTAATGGGTAGAAAATGGAGGATGGGGCGCCAGCTTGAAAAAAGCTGGTAAGAAGATCTCTAATTTATAACTGTTTTTCTTGAACTGAGTTTCGTTTTCCGACAAGCAACTGAAGTTTTATCGATTCTTTATATTTGTTATTCTATTACTTTTTTATATTCATTATTCTTCTTTATATTTATCTCTTTGCTTTGCTGATTTCAAATAAGGTTGGCTTTGGATAGATTTCCTACTGTACAAAACACATTTTCTTCTTTCTTTGAATCAACTTCGAGAATCATTCGGGCCACTTTGTATTTTTGTATTAAGCTCATCTGAAGCTTTTCGCTAAAGAAGCGCTTCAGATATCGAGATTTGGGTTCCAGTATTAAAAATTAGCAACAGCTTACTGATAGTGCGGATTTGGTTCCTATTGGATGGACTCCTTCATAAGAAATTTTCAAACTTCAGGCATGTTTTGGGAGGCTTTTTGTTTTTACCAACCTCATGTGAAGCTTGTTTCCAGAGATCCGTTTCACATATGAAAATATGCGTTCCACTTTTATATTTTTGTTAAAAAAGTCAAGAGTTTTAGTTTAGCCTGTTTTTTTTTTAATGAAGATTATGCAGTTGAGTGAAGGCGTTAATTTTCATATCAACTTTTCCGAAGTGGACAAAATTCAGGATTTCATGCTATTTGAATGAACTTTTAAAGGGATTTTTACGACATTTAGAGCGCACTCTTTACTGAACGCAAAACTCTGAACTTGTAGAGTATTTTTCGTTTCTGAGTTTTTCGTTATAACTCATTGCGTCTCATTTTGACTTCCTACACATACACATTCTGATTATTAGAGAACAAATAATGGGTCCGCTTGATAACCAAACCAAGCCAACAAAGACTTTACTTTCTGTCCCATACCTGCGGTATTTGTCCGAAGTAAAAAATGCTCAGTTTTCCCAAATATACACCACTACTATATATGTTTCTAGTCTGTAGCTTTACCTACTTTGCTGCTCAATTGTAATTGGTAAAAATATCTTGATCTCAATCAATTCATATGACGCTTCTCCCTTTTCGGGAATGTGAAATGTATTCTTAACTCGTTACATTTAGTTAGAACAAAAGTTCATCGAATTAATTTAATAGTTTCCACAATCCACTGGATCGATTTTTCCATTACTGCGTAAAAATATGTTTTCAAGTTCACGTTATATATTCTGTGTCGAAGTCAGTGGTCTCCACGCCTCTATCTTCCGCAGTTTTCATTACTTGAATACGTATAATTGAATTGTTACTGACTATTTTTTCTCTATACCCACAGTCTATGGTATTTCTAGCATTTTTCTATAGCTGGCCATTTCGCAGGCATCAAGAGTCCATGACTTGTATGTTCCAATCGGAAATGCAAGCCACATTAGTAGTTTTATATCTTGATGATAAGCTTTTTCTATGAGTAGGCTAGTTTTGTGATTGCAAATTTTGCCATTCCAATTTGTATCACTCTCCTATATCCGTAATACAAGCTTCCAGATAATCCACTTTTTCTTTCCGTTCCTCAAGTTCTATAAGTACCCCACAGTAAATTATTGTTCTTGTAGTTGTAACTAACGTTGCAAATTATCCTATTTACTAATTTTTTTACTGCGTGAAGATCCAAAATATCGTCGATAAGGCAAACTACGTAATACAGACAGTTCGGGTTTATTTTTTAGGAAGCTTATCAACTTAATTAAGTAATGTTTAAATGACCGAACACCACTATTAGTGTTAATTTGGTAATCTTGAGCTCGTCAACAGCTTAAAGAATTAACACCTCAGTAAACATCATCACTTACAATCGAATTAGTATGGCTTTCGTTATACAATCGTATTATATAGTTAGAAGCATAATAATTTTAAAAATTACACCACACTTTCACAAATCAATTCGCCAATATTATATGGATGTGCATTATGAAAACTGGAACTTATTTAACTTTTTTTGCAAGATCTCAAACCGCCGTGCAGTGCTGATTGTTTT